>NC_052324.1:26369520-26613693 GCF_016432855.1 Salvelinus namaycush
TGTCTTCCCCATTCACCCTCTGAATGGCACACATACACAATCAATGTCTCAATTGTTTCAAGGCTTAAACATCCTTCTTCAACCCGTCTTCTCCCCTTCATCTACACCGATTTAACAGGTGACATCAATAAAGGATCATAGCTTTCACCTGGTCAGTCTATGTCATGGAAAGAGCAGGTGTTCCTAATGTTTTGTACACTCAGTATGCTGAGGCAGTGAGAAAAGTAGAGGATGGTGTGCGAAGTGTGAGGGAGCCTAAGCGGATCCCTGTGAGTAGGGATCCATACGCCACACATTTTACCTGGCACCCAAAGTACTCGTTTTGAATGCTTAGCAGGACAGGAAAATTGTCCAATTCACGCACTTATCAAGACAACCCTTTTGCCTCTGATCTGGCAGGCTCATTACACAAATGCATCTTTTGTAAATGATGTCTGAGTGTTGGCTTCTGCCCCTGGCTATCCGTAAAAAAATTGAAACAAGAAAATGGTGCCATCTGCTTTGCTTAATATAAGGAATTTGAAATTATTTATACATTTACTTTTGATAGTGAAGTATATTTAGAACCAAATAATTTTAGACTTTTACTCAAGTAGTATTTTACTGGGTGACTTTTACTTGAGTAACTTTCAATTAAGGTATCTATACTTTAGTATGACAATTGGGTACTTTTTCCACCACTGACGCTAAGAAGCCAACCTTAGTGGGGCATATAGTGCATTCGGAAGGTATTCAGACCCCCTGACTTTTTCCACATGTTGTTACGTTACAGCCTTATTCTAAAATTGAATAAATAGTTTTTTCCCTCATCAATCTACACACAATACCCTATAATGACAAAGCAAAAACAGGTTATTAGAATATTTTGCAAATGTATTAAAAATAATAAACTGATGTCATATTTACATAAGAATTCAGACCCTTTACTTGGTACATTTTGAAGCATATTTGGCAGCGATAACAGCCTTGAGTCTTCTTGGGTAAGACACTACAAGCTCTTTCAGGTTGGATGGGGCTGCACAGCTATGTTTTCGCTGCACAGCTATTTTCAGGTCTCTCCAGAGATGTACGATCGAGTTCAAGTCCGGGCTCTGGCTGGACCACTCAAGGACATTCAGAGGCTCAGAATAAGTTAGAGGAAAAACAAAAAGAAATGGAGGAACTTATTTAAGAAACTCAAGTGTAATATATTATAAAAAATAAAGCAAACCGGATAGAATATGGGGACAAATGCACCAAATAATTTTTAAATCTTCAACATAGAAATGCTACCAAAAATAATTTACTGAAACTTGTTACAAATGACAGAGTTACCCATGATTGAACAAATTTTGAAAGAGGAAGCAAAGTACTTTAAGCATATGTTTTTGTTTCAGTCTCCTCCATCTCCTCTAACAGACGCTAATTGTATGGATTTTTTTTCTATTAATAATGTAAAATTAATAGACGTACAGAAAGACTCATGTGAAGGCCAAATTACAAAGGAGGAACTTCTTGATGCAATTAAAGCTTTAAGTCCAGGAAAACTCCAGGGCTGGATGGCATATCAGTTGAGGTATACAAAACTTTTTTGATATACTCAGAGGACCGTTACTGGCATGTTTTAACAACTCTAATGTAAATGGTAGATTATCCGACACTCAACAAGAAGGTCTGATTTCATTATTACTGAAACAGGATACAAGTGTGAAATATAAAGATCCAGTCCATTTAAAAAATTTGGAGGCCCCTTAAACTTCAGTGTTGTGATGCAAAACTTCTACCAAAATGTATAGCTCATAGAATTAAAAAGGTATTGTCGGACATTATTCATTCTAATCAGACAGGTTTTTTACATGGACGATACATGAGAGATAATATAAGGCAAGTACTGGAAACAATAATTGTTTAACACTTTTTTGGTTACTACATGATTTCATACATGTTATTTCATAGTTTTTATGTCTTCACTATTATTCTACAATGTAGAAAATATAGTAAAACTAAAGAAAACTTGAATTATTAGGTGTGTACAAACTTTTGACTGGTACTATATATATATATTAGCAAAAATATATATGGGGGATTGGAAGTGATGCAGACAATTACATTGATGGAAGCTACAATCTATCTGCAATATTAAAGCTGATCTAGCCTCTAAAATACATGTAAAAAAAAAAGTACATTCAGAGGCTTGTCCTGAAGCCACTTCTGCGTTGTCTTGGCTGTGTGCTTAGAGTCGTTGTCCTGTTGGAAGGTGAACCTTTGCCCAAGTCTGAGGTTTCCTCCTCCTCTCTCTGTACTTTGCTCCGTTCATCTTTCCCTTGATCCTGACTAGTCTCCCAGTCCCTGCCGCTGAAAAATATCCCCACAGCATGGTGCATCAACCACCATGCTTCATCCTAGGGATGGTGCCAGGTTTCCTTCAGATGTTACGTTTGGCATTCAGGTCAAAGAGTTCAATCTTGGTTTCATCAGACCGGAGAATCTTGTTTCTCATGGTCTGAGAGTCCTTTAGGTGCCTTTTGGCCAACTCCAAGCGGGCTGTCGTGCCTTTTACTGAGGAGTGGCTTCCGTCTGGCCACTCTACCATAAAGGCCTGATTGGTGGAGTCCTGCAGAGATGGTTGTCCTTCTGGAAGTTTCTTCCATCTCCACAGAGGAACTCTGGAGCTCTGTCAGAGTGACCATCGGGTTCTTGGTCACCTCCCTGACCAAGGCCCTTCTCCCCCAATTTCTCAGTTTGGCCAGGCAGCCAGCTCTAGGAAGAGTCTTGGTGGTTCCAAACTTCTTCCATTTTAGAATGATGGAGGCCACTGTGTTTTGGGGGACCTTCAACCTTCCCTGGATCTGTGTCTCAACAGAATCCTGTCTCGGAGCTCTATAGACAATTCCTTCAACCTCATGGCATGGTTTTTGCTCTGACATACACTGTCAACTGTGGGACCTTATATAGACAGGTATGTGCCTTTCCAAATCGTGTCCAATTAATTGAATTTACCACAGGTATCACAACACTGAACTGTAAGGGGCAATCAAGTTGTAGAAACATCTCAAGGACGATCAATGGAAACAGGATGCACCCGAGTTCAATTTCGAGTCTCATAGCAAAGGGTCTGAATACTTATGCACATTTTTAATACATTTGCAAAAATCTCTAAAAACCTGTTACACTTTGTCATTCCGGGGTATTGTGTGTAGATTGAGAGGATTTGTTTTTATTTAATCCATTTTAAGCCTGTAACGTAACAAAATGTGGAAAAGTCAAGAGGTCTGAATACTTTCCGAATGCACTGTATATCACTCATTGGCTTATCCTTCTGTGCAAGCACATATGTACTATTCACACGGATCCTCTCAGAATCCCTCACCCTTGACCCATCCTCCTCTACTTTCTTCACTGCCTCAGCATATGACACCTTCTGCATAATTTTCTTCTCTTTACCCCTTTTTTCTCCCCAATTTTGTGATATCCAATTGCGATCTTGTCTCATCGCTGCAGTTCCCCAACATGCTCGGGAGAGGCAAAGGTCGAGTCATGCGTCTTCCTAAACATGACCCGCCAAGCCGCGCTGCTTCGTAACACCCGCTCGCTTAACTCGGGAGCTAGCTGCACTAATGTGTCGGAGGAAACACCGTTCAACTGACGACCGAGTCAGCTTGCAGGCTCCAGGCCAGCCACAAAGTGCCTCTAGAGCGCGATGAGCCAAGTAAAGCACCCGCAGCCAAACCCTCCCCCTAACCCGGATGACGCTGGGCCAATTGTGTGCTGCTCTATGGGACTCCCGGTCACGTCTGGGATCAAACCCCAGGGTGTAGCAACACTGCAATGCAGTGCCTTAGACCGCTGTTCCACTCGGGAGGCCTTACCTTCTGCACTACTCTGACTCTAGCCACCTCAACCTGCCTCTCTCACTGGACACTTCCGATCCCCAACACCATGTGCACCCCTACAGTTGACACACACAAATGACATGACGATAAATGTTGCACCTGAAACAGCTCAGTGGGTTCGCCATAAAAGCTCTAACGGGATAATTGTTATATCCTAACATGACCTTGTCTTGTAAAGACTCTGACTCAAAACTCAAAAGGACTGACAGTGACTCCTCTGTTTCACCACGCTCACCACTGGGTCTGCGTCGCACCAAACAGCAGGCGTCACAAACACCAGGAATCTTCAACTTCAATTGCTCCACCTCCACACTTAACGCTACCACAGAAATCATTCCTTTCAATGGTGCAAGAAACAGATCTTGACCCAAGTTGCATGACATGGAGCGCCCGCTTCCTCTGATCAGAAGAAACACAAACAAATATCACAAGTCCACTGCAGGTTACCTATTTACTGATTCAACTGCACCCAACTCCTTTTCCACCCACTCTGAAACCACAAATGGATCCACCAAAAGGCTAGGATCCACTTTCTCCAAAAATGTCACTCCTACTGGATCAGAATCTTCTTTATCATGTCCATCGATGCCATGTTCAGGCCTCCGAGCTTTTCACCACACCTTCCACCTCATTTAAATCGTCCTCGTTCACTTCCATTTCACTTCCAGAACTCGGGCTGGCGCACGGCTCACTCTGTTTGCGCTTGACACCAATCTTCTTCGACACTGCATCTACATTTTTATTGCCATCTTCCTCAAATTCAAATCAACCTCTTCTTACTAATTTTCCCCCTCCATTCCTCCTCAGAAATACCGATATTCCTCTTCTCCCAACTTTGCTTGCGGCCCAATGACATCCTGGCGTAACTCCATCTCTGTCTTTCTCCCTGTGGCATTAGTCCTAGATCTGAACTCTCACTCCAGTTCCCATTGCCTCACTGTCTTTCTGACACGAGCAGCAGATACTACTGTACTGGAGCGGCTCTGTCTCCTGGCTACGTACTGGAGTCATAGCTTAAAAATGGACCAATAGAAGTATAATGAGAGGTTCCTGCAGATGCATGAATGCCCACATGCAGGAACGCCCAGAACTGCGGGCTGCAGTTGCACCCTGCTTAATAAATCTGCCAAGGCACTGCTGCTTTTCTGATTTAATCTTCTGTTGCCACATGGAAACTATTAACCATTTACAATGTAGGAAAATACTTTCATTCATTGCAGAAAAGCTGAAGGAACCGATTTTACATTGTAGACCTACATGCTTTTGGCATCATAGTGCCAGAGACGATTTTTGAGAACGCAGCAGGGTATCTCGGTCACACCATACAGGCAATCGCGAAAATAGTTGACGCCGTAATATGTCCCTTCTCTCTTTCCTTCCATTAGCTAGCCAGTGTTTTGGCTAAATGTAAAGTGGTCCAACCAGAGAAAAGTTCCAGTGATTGCATCGTTTGAATTTCTTCCAGACAGTTCGTGTGAGCTGGTCTACAAGAACATTAGGAAACACGGTGAGCTCCGGTAGCTTACTGGTCAACTTTCTGCAAGAAATTAGACTGGGTTCAGTAAACAAAAACTAGCTAGCGTTAGTTAGCTAGCAATGAAGCAATTAGCCATACTAGATTACCCTGTCGTCGGGTCTCGGCTAGGAAGTAACCAATGAAGTACTAGCTAACGTTAGCTAGCTAGCTTTAGAGATGAGAGGGCCAAAATAAGGTACAGAATACTGTCATAAGTCAGCAGTTTGTGTGTGGAATAAAACATGGTAACTGTACTGTGTACGAAGGCTAACGCGTTAGCTATGGCTCTGTGTAACGTAAGTTAGCTATATGCTAACTAATCTGTGTGGTGGAGGAATAGCTAGGCTAACTGAACATGACTAGATTGAACTCCAGATAGCTACTTTAGGCTACTGGATGCAATTTTATATATATATATATATATATATAGATTGCTTTCTCGACTGTGTTCTATTATAATGTAGTGTGTCATCCTTCTTTGGATTGATGGGATGTAATGTTAACGCCGTCGTTAGTTATAGTAACGTCAGTACGGCGGGGTCTACTAACATTATGGTACCATCACACATTGCTTCCCATGAGATTGTTTTCTTGTCTTGAGTCAAGTAATTGCGTGAGTTTTTTGGGACGTTGGGCTGTATTGTTGACTCCCTTGCCCAATGTCTCAAAAGACTACCGAAGTAGCCCCTGACGCTAACTATTATTGTGATGTGAGACTAAATCAAATTCACCCGTTCTAAGGCAAGGTCAACTGACAGTTCACAGTGGGGAGAGGTCAAGTGTTATAGCAATTCTGAAAAGAAGCAATGTCGTTCAGCCTGTAGGGGGTGGGTATAATTTGTGAAACGTTCCAACAGGAATCTGTTCCAAAAACTTCGTAAAGTACAAGGTTGCCAACAAACAACGCATACAAAGTAGCATGATAAATTAGCCTAGCTAACTAAGTTAGCTGCCGAATAGGTATCAACTCACCACGTAGCTTATTCTTAATGTTTGTCCATAGGCTACCAGAGTGAGGACAGACATGTTTCAGAATAAACGTGGTGAGTGAAAACCCTAATGAAATAGCCCACTCCCTATCCGGTATCTTATTCTGCTGCTAAACAACTTTGTATGCGTGGTTTGTTGGCAACCTTGTTGTTTACGAAGTTTTGAACAGATTCATGTTGGAACCTTCCACAAATTATACCCACCGGCCTGTAGGATTGCCTGTATAGAACTTTGTCATGTGAATGATTCACAACACCCGGATCTTATTATTCCATTGTCAGTTTATTTGCTGTGTGTATGTATTATTATTTTTTACGCTGCACAAGCATTGTCCTTAGCGGATAATAAAGATCTAGGCTATTGAATAGATTATGAATATTCTCTGTCATACATCCACACGTGATTGGTAGGGTTGACACTTGTTTTGCTATGCCTGGTTTAGACTGCATGCTACACTAACCTGGGGTAATTTAACAAAGAGTTCACAGCAAAGAAGCTCTGGCTGTCTGAATAACTTGACTATTCCACAGCATGAGTAGGAGACTAATGTCTAGTGTAGAAGTTGAAAACATTGATTTTAGTTTCTTATTTCAGCAGGTGTGAGACCATGGTGGTGAATCTCTGCCTACCACATTTCAAGACCACCATCCAGTGTGACAAGGTACAAAACAATTAGAGTTTTATGGACTGGAGTAGCCAAAACGCCACTTGAAGTTCAGTACCTTGTTGTCAAGTCAAAATGCTCATCACCCATAATGCTTGCACTGCGATGACAAACCCGGGATATGGCTCCAAAAGCGTACGTACTGAACTTCAAGTGGCGGTTTGGCTAGGACCAGAGCTGACATTATCCCCCATGTCCCTCCATAGATCCTTGACTAACGTTGGTTCAATGTATAACAATCTGAACAAATGGTTATATTCCCAGTCAAAGCAAATGGGAGAAAATGCTTCTAAATGAACATCTAAAATAAGCATTCTTATTGGAAAAATGTAGATACTCTCTTTCCCCTACCTCTTCTTCCTCTTCTCCATACTCTACATCTTCTTCCTCTACTCCATACTCTACCTCTTCTCCATACTCTACCTTTTCTTCCTCTTCTCCATACTCTACATCTTCTTCCTCTACTCCATACTCTACCTCTTCTCCATACTCTACCTTTTCTTCCTCTTCTCCATACTCTACATCTTCTTCCTCTACTCCATACTCTACCGTACTCTACCTCTTCTCCATACTCTACCTTTTCTTCCTCTTCTCCATACTCTACCTCTTCTTGATCTTCTCCATACTCTACCTCTTCTTCCTCTACTCCATACTCTACCTCTTCTTCCTCTACTCCATACTCTACCTCTTCCTCCTCTGGAGTACAACACAAAGCCAATCTTCCCTTTGTCTCATCACACCTCCCTGTCCTTCTCACCTACTGTGGTCATTTTCTGTCCTCTGGGTTTTATGGAGAGGAGGAGGAGAAAGGGAGAGAGATGTGTGCTTGAATGAGAAGAGGAGGAAAGGGTTGAATGATGTAGGTGGCAGATGGGAAGAGGAGAAGGAGAGGAGCAGGGTGCTATGTGGGAGGTTGAATCACAGATGACCTTGCTATGTACCGGTCTTTATATTATAGGTTGTCTGATACTCACTTCGCTAGGTGTTATTCTTCTTCTGGGAATGAGTCTTCCACTTTTTCACCCTCTTTACCTCTCCCCTCTTTCCTTTCACTCTCCACCTCTCCTTTTTGCTCTTTCCGTCGCCTCTTCCTTCACTCCTCCCCCTCATCATTTCACTGCTTTTAAATGTATGTAGTTCTGTTCTTGAGCTATTCTTGTCTATTAATGTTCTGCATTCATGTCATGTTTCATGTTTTGTGTGGAACCCAGGAAGAGTAGCTGCGGCTTTCGCAACAGCTAATGGGGATCCTATTAAATATCAAATACTTCTCTCTTCAACCCTACCTCCCTCTCTCCCCTAACCTCCTCTCTTCCATTCCTTCCTTCTCACGTTCCTCACTCTGCCCCTATTCTTTTCCCTCCCTCATCTAGCTATGTGCAGATGGGTACGACGTCACCAACCTCCTATCGGCCGACCCAGCAGTCCGGAGGCGGGGTTTTAAGCTGGAGTACTTCCTGCGGCCGCCTGTACAGGTGAGCTGACGCTGTAGAATATTTAGAGATGTGTATTATGACATCACTGTCCTATTCTTCTTCATCTCTTTCTAGAGAAGTGGTCATGGTGGGTATGTCTGTCTAATCTTCCTTTGTCTGACTCTAGGTGACACTGCAGTTTGGCTTCCAGGTGGAAGTGTGTCGGGTGGATGTGGAGCTGTGGCCCTGGGGAATGGACCGAGGACAGGCCTGCAAGAGGCTGGAGATCAGCACCAGCTCTGACCCCCCACTCCCCCACAATCACAGCTTAGAGCAGGGCCAAACCCAGGCCCAGCAAGGCCAAGAGAAGGGCCAGCAATGGGACCAAGCCAAGGCCCAGTTCAAAGGCCACCAATGGAGCCTCCAGGCCCAACAATATAGTCTACAAGGCCAGGAGAAGAGCCAGCAATGGACCCAACGTGGCCAAACGCACAGCCATACAGACACCAGCCAGGGGGCTTTCCACCTGGTGGGACGCTGTGAACTAACAGAAGAGACCCACGTCAGTTTCTCCCATCCCTGTTTCCGCCCGCGCCCTCCCTTCCCCTCCCTGCCCCCGGCACCCCGTGAGGGGTGTAGACAAGAGGAGCTGTGGAGCAGGGGCCCGCTCTCACTAGGCTCTGTGAAGCAGCTCCGTGTGACGGTGCCATACGGTGCGGGTGCCTCCGCGATGGGGCTTAAGGCACTGGCAGTGTGGGGGCTGCCTTCTCGCTGCTGCCCTCCGGACGAGGTGGAGAGGGTGAGGATAACGCATGAGAACGCTAGCCTGAGACCAGTGCCACGGCTCAGCCACTTGGCATCAGCTCAGCCTTCACCTGTCAATCAACCACCGGCACTGTCACAGACGACAACAGCAACTAGGTACAGTGTGTATAAAACACTGACTGTTTTCAACACAATATATGAGGCAGATGAATTGCAACTCTTTTTCACAAAGCCAAAGGCAAAACCGTCATCTGTGGGAGGATATTAATGTATTTTTCTCCTCTTTTCTATTCTCTGACCCCCAGCCTCCTGCAAGTCCCTGAGGAGTTCCTGGACCCGCTGACCCAGGAAGTGATGTTGTTGCCCATGCTGCTGCCCAGTGGAGTGTCTGTGGACAGCTCTACTTTGGAGGAGTACCAGAGGAGGGAGGCTACCTGGGGTCGTGTCCCCAACGACCCCTTCACCGGTGTCCCCTTCGTCTCTGAGTCACAGGCCCTCCCCAACCCCCACCTGAAGAGCCGCATCGACCGCTTCTTGCTCCAGACAGGGTTAGAGGTCAGGGAGGGAGCGGTTGGGAGGCAGGGCCACGGGGAGAGTCCGCACCCCTCCAGACTCATACCTCCACAGAGGACTGGAGAGAGTAGGGACTCTGCTGTCACCACTGCTGCTGCTGTAGAGTCAGCCAACCACCAGGGGGCACTTAGCCGAAACAGTGGGACTCGCACACAGACTACCCAAAAAGGGTCAGAAAGTGTTATTACACAGAGGAGCCAGCTTACGCAGTACAGGGGGACTGGGGCTTTTAACAACAGGGCGAAGAATGGGAATGGGAAGGATCGGTGCGCTGGTAAAGTTGGTCCTAAAGAAGGGGCAGTGGATAGAGTGAGTTCCCAGGAGGGAGGGCCAGACTTGGGGACAAGGAGAAAGAGAGAGCTTGAGGTTTGGGCCACTCTGATCCGTTCTAAGGGAAAGGGTGAGCCCACCGGGCCCAAAGCAGCCTCTGCTAGTGCTGGTCACTCCAAGGAGCTACTTCCTGACTTGAAAAGACCAAGAACAGATGCAAACCCCACTATCTCCTCAGGTGAGTGGTAAATTAGACAATGTGAAAAGCGTGAGAACAAAAACATTGCATTCTGGCGTTTAGTTAAAGTGACTTTGTTTAGGGTTGGCTGTATCAAGTGTTTGAATGTGTGTCACTTATGAGTGTTTGTGTTATTCCTCTTGTTCCAGCCACAGTTCCTAGCAGTAGCTCCCATGAGCAACGCTTGTCTGCCAGTCTAGACCAAGAACAGCGTTTGTCTGCCAGTCTAGACCAGGCCCTTCTCTCAGCCCTGCAGGGTCGACCCTCCTTTACCTCCTACCCCTCCCAAACCCCCCAGCTCCAGCACAAACACACAGACACACCTGCTGACACCCCAACAGGTAGGAACGGCCTCTAGCGGCTCTGTTTGAATTTGGCTAAAATGTACCCTTCCTTGGATTATGAATGCATGACGGGGAATTTCTTGAGTTGACTAGTCATTGGTTGAACAAGTTAGACGGTCAAGTAGTGCGATGTTGCCTAGGTAACCGGGAGAAAAACACTGTCAGAGGCAGTCCAAGGACTTTCAGCCTCATTACACTGTACCAAGTATTTTCTAGTCTTTATTATGTTCACCTACAGTACAATAATAATTTGGTGGGTGATTATTTGTCCTGTTTCACTCATGTACAAGTGTTTGTTAATACGCATGTGTGAATTGGAAATGTGTTTTTTGCATAGCCCACTCTCCCTGAGACACCCTCAGAGTGGGGTCACGGCCAGGGTCTGCCATTACCAACAGTGACCCCAGGTTTGCAGAGATAGGTTAACATCTGTCTTTATACTTCATCCTCCTCGACTCGCCATACAAACGTCCTTCCCATTGCTGTAATTAATGTAGTTTGTTGATAGAGCCTTTTTAAAATAGTGTTTGTTGTTGGAGTATTAAGTGGTCAGTCAGGGAGAATAAAATACAAACTGAACAGAGACTCATTCATGGTGTACATACTGCTCAATACATGCATTCTCTTTCTCTCCTTCATCCTCTCTCTCACCCTCTAGCTTTTCCTATTTCTCTCTTTCCCCCTCTTCTCTCCCCACTTCCCTTTCTTTCTCTCCCAGGTGAGAACAGGTGTGGTTCCTGTTCCTGCTCTCTGTCAGTCTACTCGACCTCTCCATCAGCATATCGCCTGCCCTGTGGTCACTTCCTGTGCCGCCCCTGCCTACACAGGAAGTCCCGCCCACTTGTCACTACAGCAATGCCCAATCACATCCTCTGTCCCACCTGCCATAGCCCTGCCGCTTCCAGTGACATCACACACGTGCATCACTGAACGGAAAAATGTGTGTCGCATTAACCACTGAACGGGCTATGGCGGCAGGTAACCTAGCGGTTAAGAGTGTTGGGCCAGTAACTGAAAGGTTGCCGGTTCAAATCCCTGAGTCGACTAGTTGAAACATCTGTCTGTACCCTTGAGCAAGGCACTTAAACCTAATTGCTTCTCTAAGTTGCTCTGGATAAGAGTGTCGGCTAAATGACTAAAATGTAAACGAACTGAACAACCCTACTGCAACTCACTGAAAATGTGTGTGCTCTTAACCACCAATGGATACGCAGTCACACACTCACTCTGCCTGTGCTCTTCACTGCACATGTGAGCAGCAGAATAGTGGTGGACATTGGAGGAAACACAGATTACAATGGGACTCTTTATTGTCCATTGGGCCTTGATGAACAATGACTTAAAATCCCTCCCTGCCTCTCTACCCCTGTCCCCAACAGAACTCATTAAAACGTTTACAGACATCTTCTGAAATGTGTGTTTTAGTTTGTATTATTCACTGTGGTGATGTGGGTTCTACTTATACCCAACTGTCATAACTTGAGAACCTTCCCTTTGCTTGGTCGGGGAGTGTGTTTGTTTCTGCTTTTCCAACTTGTTGTCTTGCTAAACCAAGGCTAGAGTGTAGCGTCAGTGTGTCACAGCTGCCATTGTAGATCTGTACAGAGAGGAATAGAAAAGTGTGTTCCGTCACAAAGAATGGTTAGGAGAGAAAAGAACAGAGGTCCAAGGCTGCTGTCTCATTGAGAAGTGGCCAGTACAGAACAAACATACCTTTGCTCCCCCTCTTCCTACTTTCCCCTTGTTTTCCCTTGTTTCAACTTAATTGTCCCAGAGGGAAAATATATTTTGCAGCAATAATCTTTAAACATGGACATAAATGTCCATTGATGATTGACAGGGACTTCATACATACAGTGCCTCATGAGTAGACATATCCCTTGCACGGTCTTCACATTTTGCTGCCTTAAAATTACATCTAAAAAGGGATTACATTCGATTTCTTTCCTACAGAGCTACACAACCTACTCCCCATATTCAAAATGAAAAGGGTAAAACTTGTTATAAATTAATACAAAAAGCGAAGATGACTTGATTACATATGTCTTCACACCCCAGAGTTAATACTTGGTGGAAACACCTTTGGCAGACATTACAGCTGTGAATCATTTTGAATATTATTCTTCCAACTTTTCACAACTCTTAGGGCAAAATATGTCCATTTGTTCTGGTCAAAATTGCTCAAGGTTGGTAAATTTGGTTGGGAATCATTGATGGATACAATATTCAAACCTTGTCTCTGATTTAAGTAAATTTAAGTCAGGACATACTAGACCACTCAAACTCAACACCTCATGGAAAGCCATTTTGGTGTGTCTTTGGTATAAAAATATTTGTAAATGTGTTGCTGAAATATAAATCTATCCCAGGGTTAGGTTTTCGGAAGACTGAGGCAGGGTTTTTTGTTAAACTTTTTACCTGGGCTTTGCTCCTTTCACATTTCTTTTGATCCTGACAAACTCCCCACTCCCTGCCGATGACAAGCATACCCATAACATGATGCTTCTACCACAATACTTAAATATGACCAAAACCTGTAGTTTTTAATTTAGGCCATACAGGTAATGTCTTGAGGTGTAAAGTACTTAAGTAAAAATACTTTAAAGTACTACTTAAGTAGTTTTGTTTGGTATCTGTACTTTACTATTTATATTTTTGACTACCTAAAGAAAATGTCCTTTTTTTTTTTAGTACATTTTCCCTGACACCCAAAAGTACTTGTGCATTTCGAATGCTTAGCACGACAGGAAAATTGTCCAATTCACGCACTTATCAATTTTCTATTAAGGTATCTTTACTCAAGTATAACAATTTGATACTTTTTCCACCACTGAGTATTACTCAATGTCCTTGTTGCGAACTGAATGGATGAATTTAGTGTTTTTTTAACAGGCTTCCTTCCTTTCACTTTGTTATTCAGGCCAGTAATGTGGAGTGGTGGCAGCATCATCTTTGTTATTCAGGCCAGTAATGTGGAGTGGTGGCAGCATCATCTTTGTTATTCAGGCCAGTAATGTGGAATGGTGGCAGCATCATCTTTGTTATTCAGGCCAGTAATGTGGAGTGGTGGCAGCATCATCTTTGTTATTCAGGCCAGTAATGTGGAATGGTGGCAGCATCATCTTTGTTATTCAGGCCAGTAATGTGGAGTGGTGGCAGCATCATCTTTGTTATTCAGGCCAGTAATGTGGAATGGTGGCAGCATCATCTTTGTTATTCAGGCCAGTAATGTGGAGTGGTGGCAGCATCATCTTTGTTATTCAGGCCAGTAATGTGGAGTGGTGGCAGCATCATCTTTGTTATTCAGGCCAGTAATGTGGAATGGTGGCAGCATCATCTTTGTTATTCAGGCCAGTAATGTGGAGTGGTGGCAGCATCATCTTTGTTATTCAGGCCAGTAATGTGGAATGGTGGCAGCATCATCTTTGTTATTCAGGCCAGTAATGTGGAGTGGTGGCAGCATCATCTTTGTTATTCAGGCCAGTAATGTGGAGTGGTGGCAGCATCATCTTTGTTATTCAGGCCAGTAATGTGGAGTGGTGGCAGCATCATCTTTGTTATTCAGGCCAGTAATGTGGAATGGTGGCAGCATCATCTTTGTTATTCAGGCCAGTAATGTGGAGTGGTGGCAGCATCATCTTTGTTATTCAGGCCAGTAATGTGGAGTGGTGGCAGCATCATCTTTGTTATTCAGGCCAGTAATGTGGAGTGGTGGCAGCATCATCTTATGGTCATAGCCATAGGGGGGTGGGTGTGGCTTAGGAGTATTTTTGCCCACTCATACAGGAGTAATAAATCCCTACTTGAAGGTGTAATCTAATTTAGTGGATTTGTTTTACTTTTTATCCTGGGAGCACCCTCAGCACTCCTAGCACCCATGAATATGGGTATGTTTGTCATCAGCAGGGACTGGGGAGTTTGTAAAAATTGTAATAAATATGAAAGGAGAAAAGCCCAGATAAAAAGACTGAGGCAGGTTTTCCCTCTGTCTTCTGAAAACCGTGGTATAGAATTACATTTTTCCACAGCACAATTACCCACATTTGAATTCCAAAGACACCAGAATGGCTTTGCAAGTGGTGTAGAGTGTTCCTGAATGGTCCAGTCTCCGTGCTGACTTTAAATCTGCCTAAAAAACTCAGATAATGTTTGAATATTGCTGTCCATCAACGATTCTCAACCAAATTTACTGAGCTTGAACAATTGACAAACAATGAATATACTGTGCATTCGGAAAGTTTTCAGACCCCTTGACTTTTTCCAGTTTGTTACGTTCCAGCCTTATTCTAAAATGCATTAAATCGTTTTTTCCCACTCAGTCTACACACAATAACCCATAATGACAAAGCAAAAATCAGATTTAGACATTTTAGCAAATTTATTAAACTGAAATATCACATTTACATAAGTATTCAAACGCTTTACTAAGTACTTTGTTGAAGCACCTTTGGCAACGATTACAACCTCGAGTCTTGGGTATGACGCTACAAGCTTGGCACACCTGTATTTGGGAAGTTTCTCCCATTTTTCTCTGCAGAACCTCAAGCTCTGTCAGGTTGGATGGGGAGCGTCGCTGCACAGCTATTTTCAGGTCTCTCCAGAGATGTTCGATCGGGTTCAAGTCCGGGCTCTGGCTGGGCCACTCAAGGACATTGACTTGTCCCAAAACCACTCCTACCTTATCTTGGCTGTTTGCATAGAATTATTGTCCTGTTGGAAGGTGAACCTTCGCCCCAGTCTGAGGTCCTGAGCGCTCTGGAGCAAGATTTCATCAAGGATCACTCTGTACTTTGCTCCGTCATCTTTCCCTCAATCCTGACTAGTCTCCCTGCTGCTGAAAAACCCCCACAGCATGATGCTGCGACCACGATGCTTCACCCTAGGGATGGTCCCAGGTTTCCTCCAGACGTGACGCTTGGCCTTCAGGCCAAAGAGTTCAATCTTGGTTTCATCAGACCAGACAATATTGTTTCTCATGGTCTGAGAGTCCTTTAGGTGTCTTGGCAAACTCCAAGCTGGCTGTTATGTGCCTTTTACTTAAGAGTGGCTTCCGTCTGGCCACTACCATAAAGGCTTGATTGGTGGAGTGCTGCAGAGATGGTTGTCCTTCTGGAAGGTTCTCCTATCTCCACAGAGGAACTCTGGAGCTCTGTCAAAGTGACCATCGGGTTCTTGGTCAGCTCCCTGACCAAGGCCCTTCTCCCCCAATAGCTCAGTTTGGCTGGGCAGCCAGCTCTAGGAGGAGTATTGGTGGTTGCAAACTAATTCAATATAAGAATGATGGAGACCACTGTGTTCTTGGGGACCTTAAATGCTGCAAACATTTTTTGGTCCCCTTCCCCAGATCTGTGCCCCGACACAATCCTGTCTCAGAGCTCTATGGACAATTCCTTCGATCTGATGGCTTGGTTTTTGCTCTGACATGCACAGTCAACTGTGGGACCTTTATATAGACAGCTGTGTGCCTTTCCAAATCATGTCCAATCAATTGAATTTACCACAGGTGGACTCCAAGTTGTAGAAACATCAAGGATGATCAATGGAAACAGGATGCAGCTGAGCTCAATTTTGAGTCTCATAGCAAAGGGTCTGAATGCTTAATTTATAAAAAAAAAAAAAAAAAAAAATGTAATCTAATTTCTAACAACCTGTTTTTGCTTTGTCATTATGGGGTATTGTGTGTAGATTGATAAGGAAATGTTTATATTTAATCGATTTTAGGATAAGGCTGTAATATAACGCAGTAGAAAAAGTCAAGGTATCTGAATACTTTCCGAATGCACTGTATGTTGCCGTAAGAGTTGTTCAAGGTTGTGGAATCAGTCATTCATAGCTATAATGGCTTAAAAAGGTACTTCCAACAAGTATTAGGTCAGGGGTGTGAAGACATTTGCAGTCAATGCCTACTCATTTTGTATTTCTTAGTAATTGGCAAAATGTTCTATAATTTTTCTATCACTTTGAAAATGTGGAGTACATTGTGTAGATCGATAGGTAAAATATCTAATTCCATTTTTATATTTAATTTTAAGGCAGGAAAATGTGAAGACTGCAGTGGGTGTGTAGACTTTAACTAGCGACGGTAGGTGATCGACAGGGAATTCATAGGTGATTAAATGTAGCTATATACTTCTTCCTTGCCTCCTCTATTCATCCTCTCACGCATGCCATTACGGGGACCCGTTGAGTTGTTTGCTGTAGGCTGAAACACTTCCAAACTTTTAGGCAAGAGAAGAAAGAGTGAGAGGTGTAGAAAGAGGGAGAGTGAACAGAGTGCTCCTTCAGCTGATGTGTTATTGTGAGGAAACAAACGGCAGAACCATGTGCTGAACTGAACTGACCACTGGAGGCCTGTACAACATGAACATCTCTCTGCTCCCTCTCTTCCTCCTCTCTTCCATCTCAACTGACAGCAGGAGGCCAGTACAAAATGGAACTACTCTACACCCAGTGGCGATTTTAGCATGTAAATCTTGGTGGGGCAAAAAAAAAAATGTGGGATGCATGCCAGCAAAGCAACAACACTAAACAATGCATTAATTGCACGATAATGGTGACAAACGGTGCCCACAAACGGTTAGGGCCTACATAAAGCTGTCCCAACAGCAGTCCCAACACCTTACCACTGCTACAGTTCATTCAGCCTCATTTACTGCCTTTAAAAAAAACATAGCTGATATGGCTGACTTGCTTAATCAAATGTGGTTTCTACTGACAATCGAGATGTACAAACTATGACATAAGGGGACGACAAGCGGATACGAGGCAATCCGTAATTTCGATTAAGACAATAATGAGCGAGAGACAACGGACGTACTCAATATAACTATTTGTTCAGCACTTTTGAAATTTACAGCGGCAGAATTCAGAACATGGGCCGTTCTTACATATAAACAGACAATGAAAGCTCTTACAATATTCGATGATTACAATTCTCTAAAACAGGTTATAGGCAAACAAGCACACAC
Organism: Salvelinus namaycush; assembly: GCF_016432855.1. Lineage (NCBI taxonomy): Eukaryota > Metazoa > Chordata > Actinopteri > Salmoniformes > Salmonidae > Salvelinus > Salvelinus namaycush. The sequence continues at coordinate 26,387,136 of NC_052324.1, forward strand.
TGGCCACGAAGAATGTGTTTACAATACCGAGTTGGTGAAAATAGACCAAATTATTAGGGTGAGGCACATGTGCTACTTACAGCTTACTACACAACATACACTTAGTATTACTTTAGCTACAGTATACATATCTCTCTGGCATCCTATATAATTTATGAAGCAGCATAAGGCATTTTTGGACTCATGTTGTGATGTGCTTGAACAGGAAAGTGGCACCGCGGTCCTTTATGGGCAAATTTTGTCATCAAAAAGAAAGATGCCCAGATTTACAATTCCGAGTTGAATGACCGTTCAAAACATATTTTCCCAGTCATAGCTCGATTTTCCCAAGTTCCCAGTTGTCTTGTACTCACAGTTAGCCACTGATTCCTTCCCAAACCACTCATTGTTGAATTTACGATTTACAACTTGTAATGTTTATGTCCAATGGCCAGTGAGCACTGAGACGTTTATTCTCTAACTTCTCTTCATATGACAAGGATTGATAAGGATTCGATTGTCGACTGAATTCATGTTGACGACTGCTAGCTTGCTAGCTAAGATTTTGAAAGTATGATGTTGACATGACAACGTGATTTGATGTCATTCTATCTGTGGCCAATGACCTTGAGCCTTCTTGGATGGGCACTTCAAATATAATTCTATGGCAGAACCCAAGGGGCAAAAAAGTTCAAGCTCTAACCTTAGAATTGGGTAGACGTACTGTCCCATGAGTGACAGAAAACTGAGCCAATCAGACGCAAAGCTCTGTATTTTCTGCTGGCTAGCCCCACCACCACAGAAAGCACTAAGCTAGGCTAAAACACCTGCATTTTGGAGCTGCCTTACTCAAGAAGCAAAAAAGAGACCATGTTTGTAAGCAGCTTTATTAACTCAATGACTTTTTTTCTACATTGTTTGCAAACTGATATGTGACATGTATTAATGCCAAAATAACAAGCAAAACAGGCAAGCCCCCCCCCCCCAAAAAAATATATATGTACACGCCCGTTCAAAAGTTTGGGGTCACTTAGAAATGTCCTTGTTTTAAAATAACATCAAATTGATCAGAAATACAATGTAGACATTGTTAATGTTGTAAATGACTATTGTAGCTGGAAACGGCTGATTTTTAATGGAATATCTACATAGGCGTACAGAAGCCCATTATCAGCAACCATCACTCCTGTGTTCCAATGGCATGTTGTGTTAGCTAATCCAAATTTATATCATTTTAAAAGGCTAATTGATCATTAGAAAACCCTTTTGCATTTATGTTAGCACAGCTGAAAACTGTTGTTCTAATTAAAGAAGCAATAAAACTGGCCTTCTTTAAACTAGTTGAGTATCTGAATCATCAGAATTTGTGGGTTCGATTACAGGCTCAAAATGGCCAGAAACAAATAACTTTCTTCTGAAACTCGTCAGTCTATTCTTGTTCTGAGAAATGAAGGCTATTCCAATGCGAGAAATTGCCAAGAAACTGAAGATCTCGTACAACGCTGTGTACTACTCCCTTCACAGAACAGCGCAAACTGTCTCTAACCAGAATAGAAAGAGGAGTGGGAGGCCCTGGTGCACAACTGAGCAAGAGGACAAGTACATTAGAGTGTCTAGTTTGAGAAACAGACGCCTCACAAGTCCTCAACTGGCAGCTTCATTAAATAGTACCCGCAAAACACCAGTCTCAACGTCAACAGTGAAGAGGCGGCTTCTGGATGCTGGCCTTCTAGGCAGAGTTGCAAAGAAAAAGCCATATCTCAGACTGGCCAATAAAAATAAAAGATTAAGATGGGCAAAAGAACACAGACACTGGACAGAGGAACTCTGCCTAGAAGGCCAGCATCCCGGAGTCGCCTCTTCACTGTTGACGTTGAGACTGAAGTAGAAGACAGCATGACTACAGGTGCGCCTTTTCTGGCCAATCGCAATGCCACATTCCATGCTTCAGCTGTGCGTTTGTCCGTGGACTCCTCTAGTTCTCCTCCATGTGCTACATTCAGAAATGTCCCAGAGACGGGAAGCACACGTTATTTTCAGAGTCCTCTTTTCATATCCACAATGTTTGAAAGGAAGGCTGGTTTGCAATGTCTATTATTTTTTATTTTTTACAGAGTAGCTAGGCTAGCCTAACATCTTTTTTGTTCCATAAAGGTTTTAGATCATTGTGTTGGAAATGTAGGCTACAACGGGTTGGAGAATAGTGGGAAGATGAATCTGAGTGGGCAGGTAGCTGTTCTTGAACCATTGGAAAATGACCTGGTGGCGTGCACACATCCAAAGTGTGAAGATATTCAGAGAATATTTATTGTTTGTTATTTCATAACTAAGAAAAACATACATTTTGTTTTTCTCATGCAATTTACAATTGTTGTTTTTCTAACAGCCATGCTGTGTTATGTTAATAACAACCACTACTATCAAAGTGTTTTACATCTATGCCATGTACCTAGCTCTAGCTGTATGGCCAGGGGTCATTTGGAATTGGGCAAAATGCTTAAACCACTGACAGAAATAACAAAAGGAGAAAAAGGATACAAGTTATGAACTGTGAAGAAGGCATTGTTGTTCCACATAAGAATGTATATACAGATACATACAGTAGACCTACATATTGAATTATTCAATTCTACAAGACATTATATTTCATAATGCCTCAATAGTTATAGGTACTGTACACACCACCGAAATCCAGAAATGAAATACATTGATTTCTTGCACTGTAATCAGTGTTGTAGAATGATCAGATTACTCTTCAACAATCATTGGTGGTGGATAGAGTGAGTTACCCCATACCATGTGAAGTAGGCTACTTGTAGTCCTTATTAAATTCACTACATCAATGCAATATATTACACCTATTAATATTATGAACCACCATTTACTGAGAATCACTCCTGTTCCTCTATTGTTGAAATGAATCAATCACTGCCAACAAAACTGGTCGGTTGTGTTTTCTACCCAGTTCCAAGACAGGTTCTGGTACGTTTTAACAGTAATTACACCTATCACACAACTTTGCTTTACTGAAAGAAACTGAGGTGAAAGGTGTTTTCTGATGTGTGTGTGTGTGTGTGTGTGTGTGTCTGTGTCTGTGTCTGTGTGTGTCTGTGTGTGTCTGTGTGTGTCTGTGTGTGTCTGTGTGTGTCTGTGTGTGTCTGTGTGTGTGTGTGTTATAATGACACCTGGAGCCAAAGTCACATTCAATAACTGGATTTTTAATTATACAGTGTATTGATGGTTAAATAATAACTGGTCTGAGGAGGTTTGAGAAGACCAGTATGTGATATTGCGATAAGAAAATAGCAAGTTACCTTGTGGTGAGCGAGAGTGAGAAGGCGTGGAACATATGCAAGTCAATAGTAGTTCGAGCAACTAGCTCTCACAGTCTCACTTCAGAATTAGACATTCATGCACATTTTTAAGTTGTTGCAAACATACATTTTTTAAGTTGTTGCAAATATCAAATTTTGACGTGTTTAAGGTTACGTTTAGGCATTAACTCCGAAATCTTAAGGTTAGGCATTAACTCAGAATGGTTAAGGTAGGGTTAAGGTTTGCGATAGGTTTTAAAACAAAAATCTCAAAAACAACTTACCAGGGCTGGATTCAAACTTAGGCTACAACCTTTGGAATCAGAGACAGATGCTTTCAGAAACCTACTTGGAGGTAACAGTGCTCACTGTTGCCCCTAGTGGCTGGTTTCAAAGTCATCTCCCGACATCCTCAGACATGGGTGGACGTGGAATACTGGGTCTGTTCGTAAATTCACTCTGGAGTGCCACAGAGCGCTCTGGGCATTAGTGAATTAAGAGCGTTGTCAGATTGTTAGTTCCTAAATTCAGAGAGTTTCGCTCTAGGAGTGTTCAGCGCGCACACTGGACACTCTGGACGAGGTGTAGGGTAAATCCAGGGTAAATCTGAGTGTTCTGACCTCACAAGGGCAGTCAAGCACCCAAGCTAACTGGCTAACGTTGGGTAACTTGCTAGCTACTTCCAAACACAAATGAGAGAAAACCTCACTCTGACCATTTTACTCGCCCTAGCAGAGCTGGTTAGGCTGTTTTCATGTTATCTAGAGTGCTGGTGACTGTAACTGTTCTGCTGGCAACCATTTTTTATTTATTTTTTGCCAACGTTTACTGACGCTGGTCATATTCAACAGGTGTTGAGCGTTCGTAAATTCATCAGTTATTCTACGCTCTGGCACACTCAGACGAGAGTGCTCTGAAATCGGAGTAGATAAGTGGTATGATGGCGACGACAGAGATGGCAGCATCGTGACTAGCTCTTAAGCAACTCTGCAGTATTTGGTTTGTTTATGTACTATTTTTAACGTAATTAGCTCAGGAATTGTTTTGTGTCATTACATACAGCCGGGAAGAACTATTGGATATTAGAGCGGCGGTAACTCACCAGAACTTCCAGTATTACGACCAGGATTACGACTTCCCTAGAGCAGATCCTTTGTTTGCTCTCCCCAAAGCAATTAACTTATTTCAGAGGCTGACCCAAAACAACGCTGGCGGAGAAGAGGTACTCGAGGCGGTCTTCTGGTCCGACTTAGGAAGCGTGCACACCACCCATTGCTCCCGGTTATTTTACTTGCTCATGTCCAATCTCTGGATAATAAAATTGATGAGCTCAAGGCGAGAGTTGCTTTTCAGAGAGACACCAGGGATTGTAACATACTCTGCTTTACAGAAACATGGCTCTCTCGAGACATACTGTCTGACTCTGTAAAGCCAGTTGGGTTCTAAGTACATCGCACCGACAGGAACAAATATCTCTCCGGGAAGCAGAAGTGTGGAGGTATATGTTTTATGTTTCATGACTAACGACTTATGGTGTAACTGTGATAACATACAGGAACTCAAGTCCTTCTGTTCACCCGACCCTAGAATATCTCACAATCAAATGCCGACCGTACTACCTACTGAAACAGAAGACCGCCTCGAAGAAACAGAAGACAGTCTATATCCCCCCCAAGCGGATACCACGACGGCCCTCAAAGAACTTTACTGGACTTTATGCAAACTGGAAACCACATATCCTGAGGTTGCATTTATTGTAGCTGGGGATTTTAACAAAGAAAATTTGATGAAAAGGCTCCCAAAATTCTATCAACATAGTGATTGATATACTGGCGATGCTAAAACCCTCAACCATTGCTATACTACCTTTCAGAATGCATAAGGCCCTCCCCCGCCCTCCATTTAGCAAATAGGACCACGATTCCATCTTGTTCCTCCCCTCCGATAGGCAGAATCTCAAACAGGAAGCACCCGTGGTGAGGACTATTCAACGCTGGTCTGACCAATCGGAATCCAGGTTGTTTTGATCACGCAAACTGGGATATGTTCAGAGTAGCTTCAGAAAATAATATCGACACATATACCGATACAGTGAATGAGTTTATCAGGAAGTGCATAGGAGATGTTGTATCCACTGTGACTATTAAAACATACCCCAACCAGAAACCGTGGATAGATGGGAGCATTCAAGCAAAACTGAAAGCGCGAACCACCGCATTTAACCAGGGCAAGAAGACTGGGAATATGGAAGAATACAAACAGTGTAGTTATTCCCTCCGCAAAGCAATCAAGCAGGCTAAACGTCGGTATAGGGACAAAGTTGAGTCCCAGTTCAACAGTTCAGACACGAGACGTATATGGCAGGGTCTACAGACAATCACGGTTAATAAACGGAAAATCAGCCACATTGCGGACACCGACGTCTTGCTTCCGAACAGGCTGAACACCGCTCGCTTTGAGGATAATGCAGTGCAACCGACGCGGCCCGCTATCAGGGACTGTGGGCTCTCCTTCTCCGTGGCCGACGTGAGTAAGACGTTTAAGCATGTTAACCCTCGCAAGGCTGCCGGCCCAGATAGTATCCCTAGCCACGTCCTCAGAGCATGCGCAGACCAGCTGGCTGGTGTGGTCACAGATATATTCAATCTCTTTATCCCAGTCTGTTGTCCCCACATGCTTCAAGATGGCCACCATTGTCCGTGTACTTAAGAAAGCAAAGGTAATTGAACTAAATGACTATCGCCCCGTAGCACTCACCTCTGTCATCATGAAGTGCTTTGAGAGACTAGTCAAGGATCATATTACTTCCACCTTACCTGCCACCCTAGATCCACTTAAATTTGCTTACCGCCCCAATAGATCCACAGACGATGCAATCGCCACCACACTACACACTGCCCTGTCCCATCTGGACAAGAGGCATACCTATGTAAGAATGCTGTTCATTGACTATAGCTCAGCATTCAACACCATAGTACCCTCCAAGCTCATCATCAAGCTCGAGGCCCTGGGTCTGAACCCCGCCCTGTGCAACTGGGTCCTGGACTTTCTGACGGGTCACCCCCAGGTGGTGAAGGTAGGAAACAACACCTCTTCGATGATCCTCAACACTGGGGCCCCACAAGGGTGCATGTTCAGCCCCCGCCTGTACTCCCTGTTCACCCATGACTGCGTGGCCAAGCACGCCTCCAACTCAATCATCAAGTTTGCAGATGACACAACAGCTTGATTACCAACAACGATGAGACCGCCTACAGGGAGGTGAGGGCTCTGGGAATGTGGTGCCAGGAAAATAACCTCTCACTCAACGTCAACAAAACTAAGGAGATGATTGTGGACTTCAGGAAACAGCAAAGGGAGCACCCCCCTATCTACATCGATGGGACCGCAGTGGAGAAGGTGGAAAGCTTCAAGTTCCTTGGCATACACATCACGGACAAATTGAAATGGTCCACCCAGTGTGGTGAAGAAGGCGCAACAGCGCCTCTCCAATGACGAAATTTGGCTTAACACCTAAAACACTCAAACTTTTACAGATGCACAATTGAGAGCATCCTGTCGGGCTGTATCACCGCCTGGTACCGCAACTGCACCGCCCACAACCGCAAAGCTCTCCAGAGGGTGGTGCAGTCTGCCCAACGCATTACAGGGGGAAAACTTCCCGCCCTCCTTGACGCCTACAGCACCCGATGCCATAGGAAGGCCAAAAAGATCATTAAGGACATCAACCACCCGAGCCACTGCCTGTTCACCCCGCTATCATCCAGAAGGCGAGGTCAGTACAGGTGCATCAAAGCTGGGACCCGAGAGACTGAAAAACAGCTTCTATCTCAAGGCCATCAGACTGCTAAACAGCCATCACTGCCGATAGACAAAGATTTGGAATCACTGGCCACTTTTAGAAATGGATCACTAGCCACTTTAATAACGTTCCGTATCTAGCATTATTCATCTCATGTGTATAAACTGCACTCCACACTGTTCTACAGTATCTTAGTCACTTTTAAATTGTGTTTACATATTGCATCCCCTATTTCATATGTATATACTGTATTGTATTCTATACTACACCACTGACTGTTAAACAGCCATCTCCAGCACATCAGAGGCTGCTGCCTATAGACATAGATTAGGAATCACTGGCCACTTCAAGGAAATTAAATACTAGTCACTTTAATAATGTCTCCGTATCTTGCATTACTCATCTCATATCTAAACTGTACTCTATACTATTCTATGGTGTCTTAGTCACTTTAATTGTATGTGTAAATATTGCATCACACATCTCATATGCATGTACTGTACACTATACCACTGTATCTTAGTCCAATGCAGCTCTGACATATGTATATATATATTCTTAATCCATTCCTTACTTAGATTTACGTGTATTTTGGGTATATGTTGTGAAACTGTTAGATATTACTGTACTGTCGGAGCTAGAAGCACAAGCATTTCGCTACACTCGCAATAACATCTGCTTAACACGTGTATGTGACCAATAAAATTTTATTTGAGATGGCCAGAGTGAATTTATGAACGCACCCACTGACTTGTATCACGGGTGACCTGGCTGAGTTTGAGACGCTCTCATACAGAAACTCACATTGCCTGATCGCTGCTTGTCAAACCAGTGTTGTGATGATTTGTCAGGTCTGTTGTAGTTTTAAATACACATCATCTATGTTTTTAATAACTGCTGTTAGTGAGCATGTTTTTTTAGCCAAACCAATCAACTACTGTATGTCACCATAGGGGAATTCTACCATGTGAGGCTTTCTGGAAACAGTATAGAGTGGGCGTATATAACTCTTCAATTTATCAGCAAATAGATTTATTAGCAAGTTTAAGTTCAATACCAGTGGGTATTGACATTATTTTTGTGATGGAACAACAAAAGGCATACTGAAAAGTATATGAGATACATCAATGCCTGTTGACAACACAGTTCAACATTAAATGACCTTATATTCACTATACTCACTGTATAGTCCCTTTTATTTTGGTATGCCCGGCCCCACTTTTACCCTGGTCCCTTTTAGTTTGGTATGCCCTGCCCCACTTTTACCCTGGTCCCTTTTAGTTTGGTATGCCCTGCCCCACTTTTACCCTGGTTGTTACCAGGCTGCTCCAGATCTCTGCTGTTGGGTTGTTGTATTAAATTAAATGCAGTAAAAATGTAACCTGTTAAAACATGCCAGACAAATACCCACAACCCACAGAGAGATGGGTGGGGGGGTGGGGCAGTATAAGTTCTGATGAGTTTCACTTGATCTCTCACTTCCACTGTCACCATGGATCTTAGAGTGACGATGCTGCTTCTCTTTCTGTGTGCTCTGGCCATCAAGACCACTGAAGGTAAGGAAGAGAGTGTAATGCCTCACTGTAATAGAAAATGCAATATGATATTTACTATCATCAGAACATTATGCAGTTGCTTGAGAAACAGGTATTGAGAGTTGAGAAATCAGAACTGTGGCATAGTAATCAATGACTTTTACTGGTTGGTCATGAACAGAAAAATTAAGTTATTACACACATATTCAATGCATCACTCCTTTGCATAGGACTCAATGAGTAGCTAGTTGCCATGAATGTTCACAACCTTTTGGGGCTTAGCAGAGAGTAGAGAGACAAGAGCTCAGTGCAGTGTGCAAATGAGACATGAGCTCTCAGTGCAGTGTGCAACAAAAGTCAAACTTTGGGGGGGTCCTATTTGTTTAAAATGCAATGTTGTACTGCTACAATGGTAACTATGCAAATAAAAGCCTATTCCAAATTAAACTAACACACCTGCGTCTCTGTCATCGTTTAAACCAGTTGACAGTTGGTTCAGGTTCTTTCAAATCACATTAATCTCTCTACTCTGCCTGTCTGCCTCTCTCTGTCTTGATTGTGCCAATATCCAACACATATACGATAGGCTACTGCACATTACGCATGACAGAAAAACATAAAAGCCCAAAGATGTAGTTAGCTATATGCTATCTTGGGTAAATACATGAAACTAGCTCCAGTAGTCTAATCTTTTTGAGTGTGAACTGTATCACTGTACTGTTTTGTATTATACTGTATTATATGGACTGGAATTATGCACAGGTTGCAGTCGTAAATGAGAATTTGTTCTCAACTGGCCTACCTTGTTAAATAAAGGTGAAATAAAATGTTTAAAAAAAACATTGTTCAAACCATAATAAAGCAGGGAGAGAACATGTGATTCTGATGAAGCACGTGTCCTACAAAGTTACAAGTATAGGCTAGTGAATTTGATTTTAATTTTGAAATATAATAGGGCCTATTTGTATAATTAGTAGGCTGGCGCATATATACCTTTCATAATATGTCCCCTAATGTTATTAGCCTACCTCCTCTTTCTCTCTCTATTGTTGCTTCATATCTTCCTAGCTTTAAACAGCTAAATGAAACACGTTCCGTTATCCTTATCTTCATCATTCTAACAACCTTGAATATTATAGGACTAGAATTAGATGCAGAAGGCTTTCACTTCTCTTCACGAAGATTGAATAGTTATGGATTTGAATAAATAACTGCTATAGCCTACCGCCATCGCGTGTTCGGTCTTCTTTCAAACTACCCGTGATTTCCATTGGCTGCTGTATTTAATATTCAGCAAGCAAGATCTTGCGTACCTCTTCGAATAGTCTATTATAAAAAATGCAAAAGAAAATGTCCAGCAAGCTATTCTAGTCTAGCTTTTACTGCATGCGACTCCAAGAGCTAAGGAGCGTTTTTTAAGGTGTGTGTGTATTGCGCAAGAGACAGAGGCTATAAATTAGAGCTTATTATGCATAACCCATCATTAATTAGCTAAATATAAGGTTATTACTGCATTGAATGAATTACCTGAAAGAGGTAGGCTAGGACATCTACAGTACATATAGGGCTATATATCAATCTAGAACAGGATTATATATTTTGGATGCAATTTGAATGGAATTGATGGAGAGAAGACTGCGAGAGAGTGCTCGCATGTGCAGTAATTTAAAACAACGATATTTGAGTGATAGGCTGTTTTAAAACATTGCAGCTGCAATAAAAAATACAAATCTTTCCAATTAAAAAATAAATGGGACCCCCGAAAAACAGATGGAGATGGGTAAATTAGAGGCGCATTCGGTCTTTATATTATAGACTATGCTGCAGAAATACAGGCCTACCTGTCACAAGAAAGAAAGTTACCATGATGAGATGATAGATCAACATACATTGTGAACTGCGCTTCAATCTGAGATGGGCTGTCTGTCCCCACCCTGTGAGTTGACGATTCATCATGCAGAGGCCGTAGAGAAGCCAAATTTAGACGTTGCATATAATTTAAGAGTTCAATTTCACGCCATGCTCTTCATACAAATCATTTATTATAATTGACCGGTTTCTCACAATTATTTATCCCGGGAAAAGGGAGTGGTTTTGGGCGGTAAATCTCAGTAACCGGGTTCCAACCATTCAACCCTAGTGTGTGTGTGTATACATGCATGCATGCACGTAAGAGACATTGAAAGAGAGAAAGAGAAAGAAAGAGAGATAAAAATTGGCAGTAACTATAATTGGCAGTTATGTCCCCTAACTGGTATTGCTCAAAGTTGTTTATTTAGTAGCACAGGCAAGCTTATAATTAGTGGATTGTATCTGTTGTGACTTGCTGACTTTCAGTTGATATTCATCAACAACTAGGCTGCCATTCTACTGTCATTCTATAGTCACAGTTTAAAACAACACAGATCACCTGACTTTAAGGAACATGTATGAGTGTAATTCTCGGAAGTACTTCTTCAGCTACCTCCAGTGCTTGACATAGACTGAAATAGGTTCCAGGTACTCATTTTGGGTGCCAGTACTGTTTATGTTTAGGTGCAGGAGCTCCACAATACTTTTGAGCTAATATTCTATAAAAGGAACAGGAGCTCAAGCAGTAGAACATTTGAGGTGCCGGTACTCAGCTCCGGTGAGCTCCTGCCCAAGCCAAGCACTGGCTACCTCTCCTACTCTTTGTTCTCTGAAAGAACACTACCACCTGTACCACTACAACTGTTACTCCTACTTTATTACTACTACTACTATTTTATTACCATGCCTACTGAAGCCACTATTACAACTTCCTCTACTGCAATTACCACTACCATCACTAAAGCCATTATACTGCAACTCTTACAACTGATGGTAAACATTGCAGGTGGCATTCCTAAGTGCTGCGTGAAGACATCTATGGACATTCCCACCAATCTGCTGAGGAAGGTAGAGAGAGCAGAGATGCAGTTGAGCAATGGTGTCTGTGAGATCAACGCACTGATGTGAGTTCAACACAATACTGTCTGGAGTACTATCGTTACAATCATTTAAACTGTCATACTGTACATGAAGGTGTAGTTATGACATACTAGTATGTCTGATATTATTTACGTTAAAGATTCAGTTATGCTAAAGGCATTCTGCTTCAGACGGTGACCTGAGACAATGATGGTCTTATCCTCCATGTCCACAGACTGCATGTGAAAGGGAAGAAGTTCTGTGCCCACCCCAAGTTCAAGAGAAAGCTGAAGAGGCTCCAGAGGATAGGGCAGAAAAGGCAGAATAAGCCTTAGTGCTCTGTGGAGGGAGGGAACTCGTTAATGTGCGGCAGCTTGACTTTTCTCTAATGTATTTTTATACTTTTTCCTTGTTTATTATGAAGTGTTCTGGAGGAGTTTCTTAATTGCATTAGTATGTATGTGTGTTAGGCAGAAACCTGTGGTGCATGTGTGCTTAAAGCTACTTGTAATCCATCAACTAATCAATGTCATTCATGAAATTGTTTCCTATGTAATAAAAAGTACACATCAAATATTTTGTGTAATATACTCAAGGCTGGTCTGTGATATATGAAACATTCTTGTGTTGTTGATATTCTCATAAGCTGCGAGATATTAAAATGCTATCACTGTGGTCACCAACCCTCATTCTAAAGAGGTATACAGGCTTTTTCCCCCAGCCCTGCACAAACACAACTGATTCTGCTACTTGAGGTTATTGATTATTAGTTGAATAGGTGGTGTTAGTTCTGGAATGAGCTCATGTTGCACAACATTTCTATAGGCTATGAAATTGTGTGAGAAAACAGAATGGTGGCCTCTATTAAAAAGAGGAGGCTCCCATCAGCTTACTATAGGCTAGGCCTACTATATTTATTTCTCAGCCTTCCTAATATTAAGCACATTGCTTCTCTTTAAAACAGGAGTATAGCCTACCTGACTGGCATGAAAATGGACCATGGGAAAAGTGTCCTCCATTCGCTATTTAAGTGCATAAATGACATGTATTTTTCCCCCCGCTGCCCCTCTTTCGAGACAGGCGCATGATAATGGTCCAATTTAAATCAAAACAAATTTCACACATATATTATTTAATATATTATATTATCTTGTAAAGGCAAGATTAAATCAAGAATAGTGTGATGGGTGACAATATTACCCTATCTCTTGTGAATTATATATTATCTCTTGTGAATGATGCCCAGCTTAAGGCAAACAGCGCATGTTTTTTTTGCAACTTTTTCTAATCATAGCAGCACACCTCATGTAGCCTAGCCCATAGGCCTATATGCTTTGATAAGGTTTGTATCACAACTAAAGTGGCCAAATAACTTCTTAAAAGGAACCACATTAATCCACTTTACAACGGATGTAGGGCCTGCGCCCGAGTTTCAAGTGTGGGGAAGATCATTTTCACCATAGAAATGCACTTTTATAATTAAAACCATTACATGCATAATTGCATTTGTGGTCACTTTTGAAAATGGTGCTAATGGAACATTCACGCTTATAGCCTACTGCCGTGTGCGCATTGCGGAGCTCATAATGTTAAGAAATAGCCTAATAGTTTATCAACATTTTAACTAAACGTTCTCATCTGTTGCGACAGGCTGATTGCATAAAACAGGTTTTTTTATGCTAGTGGTTGTATTAATTTGGGATCTATCGCATCCCACAACTGTCCCGGACTATGTTTGGAATATTTATTTCACGCACAGAATAGGTCAACTTTTGTACTTTGGGGGGTAGTAGATTGACATATGCTAGTGCTTTTGCTGTTCGTTAGGCCTACTCATCTTGTTGGCTGACAAAAAGTATATGTGGACAGTTCTTCCAACATCTTCAATATACACCTTGGAATTGGACAAGGATGCACACAGCTGCGTCCCCGATGTGTCTGTCTTCACTTGTAGCCTGTGAGAAAGAGAGAATGATGAAGTGTGTATAGCCTGCGCAAAAAAACAAAGCAGTGCTCATGCTTTTCATGCAACTTTTTTCAAATCATCATTAGAGTCGCATCATGCAGCCTTAGAATGTATTAAAATCAAAACATATAGCCCAAAATTTGTATCACAACTAAAGTTACAAAAAGAACTCTAAATTAAGCATATAGGAGTTCCTGTTTCTTTGTTAACCGCTCAACACATAATAGCCGCATGTGCGCACTCCCTCAAATCATTTGGAGAAAATATCCTTTCTATTTTATTCAGTTTTGTTCAATTGTATTCTTCATACTATAAAATAATATAAAATAATGCCGGAATTCTAAGCAAATATTGTCTGCTAAATGAACTAGTGTAGCCCACAGCCATGTGGAATAGCCAGATCAGGGCCTAACATAAGGACAAAGCAGAGTATGCTATTCTGTTCTTCTGAAATAGACTACATTTTTTTCATATCATGTTTCTTTCGACCTGTCTAAAATAAATAAAGGATTTATTGTGATGGTGTAGGCTATATTACATGGATTTATTACACTTTTAAAAATTATCCTAAGATCCCCATGCGCAATGCCAAGTATCGGCTAAAGTGGTGTAAAGCTCGCCGCCATTGGACTCTGGAGCAGTGGAAACGCATTCTCTGGAGTGATGAATCCCTATTCACCATCTGGCAGTCCGACGGACGAATCTGGGTTTAGCAGATGCCAGGAGAACGCTACCTGCCCAAATGCATATTGCCAACTGTAAAGTTTGGTGGAGGAGGAATAATAGTCTAGGACTGTTTTTCATGGTTTGGGCCCAGTGAAGGAAAATCTTAACGCTACATTATAGAATGACATTCTAGACAATTCTGTGCTTCCAACTTTGTGGCAACAGTTTATGGGAAGGCCCTTTCCTGTTTCAGGATGAAAATGCCCCTGTGCACAAAATGAGGTTCACACAGAAATGGTTTGTTGAGATCGGTGTGGAAGAACTTGCCTGCACAGAGACCTAACCTCAACCCCATCGAACACCTTTGGGATGAGTTGGAATGCTGACTGCGAGCCATGCCTAATCACCCAATATCAATACCCGACCTCACTAATGCTCTTGTGGGTGAATGGAAGCAAATCCCCACAGCAATGTTCCATTATCTTATGGAAAGCCTTCCCAGAAGAATGGAGACTTATAGCAGCAAAGGGGGGACCAACTCCATAATAATGTCCATGATTTTGGAATGAGATATTCGACGAGCAGGTGCCCACATACTTTTGTATCTATCTTAAAATGAATGCATTGCTTTGGATAAGAGCGTTTGCTTACTGACTAAAATGTACATGTTTCACACCAGTCTAGAAGGATAGGAGAGGAAGCCACTATATAGACTGTGTGATGCCTACTTGGTATTACATCCTGTCTTCCAAGGAGAGAGATGTGATGAAGTCTGTGAGGCTGGAGAAGGAGGAAGCGGAGAAGGAGGAAGCGAAGAAAGAGAAAGAAGCGGAGAAAGAGGAAGCGGAGAAAGAAGAAGCAGAGACAGAGAAAGAAGCGGAGAGGGAGGAAGCGGAGAAAGAGGAGACAGAGAAAGAAGCGGAGAGGGAGGAAGCGAAGAAAGAGAAAGAAGCGGAGAAAGAAGAAGCGAAGAAAGAGAAAGAAGCGGAGAAAGAAGAAGCGGAGACAGAGAAAGAAGCGGAGAAGGATTAAGTGGAGAGAGAGGAAACAGAGGGAGAGAAGAGCCACTGAGCAGAGTAAAACTGAGCTTCGACTCAGCTCTCTTATCGCCTGCCTACAAACCTGTGTAGAATAAAATGGACTCAGTGAAACGTTTCTAGATTTTGTCATAAAAGCAGCCAAGTACACATATGAGGAACTGTTCTAATTGTATTATCCAGTTACAGTCACTAAGTTTCCATTTCGCTCCAAGAGCAGTGACTTCCAGCAGGGAGAATGTGACCTGTGTGGACTGAAGACAGACAAACAAACATATACACAGATACACAGCTAAATAGACAGTTTGATCTAGCCTGGGACCAGATCAAGTTTGATCAAAAAGAAAGGTGCAAGTTTGCACTGGCTGAATTTTTTTTCAAACAAATTCCACAATGGCGTCCTCTAATGGATTTACATTTTGGTAATTTAGCAGAGCGACTTACAGGAGCAATTCAAATGCCATGTCATTCTACAAACAAAAGATTAGGTCTATATTATAGCCTAGAAGTTGACCATAACTGGAAAATAATTGTGAACGATCATGCAGCAGCCCATATGATTCAGCAAAATGACATTACGTCTATTTGGTACTAGATGTATTTCTCCTCCCTTCTATGCAAAAAGTAAAAGTGAAGATAGGCCTATTGCTTATAATCTTCCAGAATTATGTAATTGTACACATTTCCTTCATAACACTTTTTCACTGCAACTATCCGGTGTATGTGACAATAAAACTAAAACAAATAAAATAATCGCTGCCTGTTTGAACAATCCCCGCCCAGTCTAATAACACTTCCTCCACACGATCGTGACAAAGCCAAAGTGAAAGAAGCGGAGATCATTTCACATGTTGACGATTACAACTATTCTTGAAGTAATGTCGACCTCAGCTAACTTGCCAGAAGCCGAACATTCCGGACTGTTGAAGTTTCTCTCTGCTGCGTTTTACGCCGTCAGTTCATTCTTGATCATTGTTGTTAACAAAACGATTCTCACAAACTACAGGTAAGATCGTTTCGTCACTGCAGTACTTACTGTGCTACTCGCTAGAAATCCTTTGCAAGTGGTGCTTTCACGACAACTGGGAACTCGAAAACAATCGAGGGTAAATCATGACGTAAGTGATCTTTAGGTCGGAACTCTAGAAAGAGGCCCGAACCCGACTTGGAATTCCGAGACGAATGACCATTCAAATCTTTTTTTCCCATTCGGATCTTTTTCCCCCCTAGTTCCCAGTGGTCTTGAACGCATGTAGTGGTAACTCGGATATTCCCGAGTTCCCATGGGATTTTAACGCGGCATGAGCATAGCAACTGGAGCAGTGGTTGGGTATACGCCGTATAACCACTTTTTTTGTGGCCATTGCCTATATTCCACGTCTTAATCCTCACCATGCGTATCAAAGTAGTGTAGTGGATAGTGGAGGTATACACCGTATCAATTAATAAGGCTGAAGAAACAGATCAGAATGTTTAGCTTAAATTGTTGATAAACTATTATTCCTTAACATTTTAAGTGTTCCAATGTGCACACAGCGGTAGGCCTTCGTGCAAATGTTCCAAAATGCAATTGGCTGGAAAACACCGTTCTAAAAGCGTACCGCACAAACCAGCGCTTTCGTGGACAGAGTTGGAAATATCCATTAGAAATTTAGAAAGAGAGGTGATCTAAAGAAACAACAGCTATCATGGGTTGGTAATATCACTAAGATAATTCCTTTGCCTGCTAGACAATGAAAGAAATTAGAAAGCTAATAAAACAGTAGAGCACATGAGGAAGTCTATAAAATAATTGCCTCCACGTTTCTATTGTAGGATTTTTGGCTATAGGCTACTTTGAAGCAAGGTAAGACATGACTGAATACAGATATGCATCTGTTGGTCACAGATACCTTTAAAAAAGGTAGTGTAGTGGACCAGAAAACTAGAAAGTTTCTGGTTTGACCATTAGCCTCATGCAGCGAGACATTGACCAGGCTGTTGATTAAACATCTCCTTCACATAGAGTTGATCAGGCTGTTGATTAAACATCTCCTTCACATAGAGTTGATCAGGCTGTTGATTAAACATCTCCTTCACATAGAGTTGATCAGGCTGTTGATTAAACATCTCCTTCACATAGAGTTGATCAGGCTGTTGATTAAACATCTCCTTCACATAGAGTTGATCAGGCTGTTGATTAAACATCTCCTTCACATAGAGTTGATCAGGCTGTTGATTAAACATCTCCTTCACATAGAGTTGATCAGGCTGTTGATTAAACATCTCCTTCACATAGAGTTGATCAGGCTGTTGATTAAACATCTCCTTCACATAGAGTTGATCAGGCTGTTGATTAAACATCTCCTTCACATAGAGTTGATCAGGCTGTTGATTAAACATCTCCTTCACATAGAGTTGATCAGGCTGTTGATTAAACATCTCCTTCACATAGAGTTGACCAGGCTGTTGATTAAACATCTCCTTCACATAGAGTTGATCTGGCTGTTGATTGCACATCTCCTTCACATAGAGTTGATCAGGCTGTTGATTGCACATCTCCTTCACATAGAGTTGATCATCGGGCTGTTGATTAAACATCTCCTTCACATAGAGTTGATCAGGCTGTTGATTAAACATCTCCTTCACATAGAGTTGATCTGGCTGTCGATTACATATCTCCTGCTGTTGATTACACATCTCTTTCACATGGAGTTGATCAGGCTGTTGATTGCACATCTCCTTCACATAGAGTTGATCAGGCTGTTGAATGTGGCCTGTGGAATGTTGTTCCACTCCTATTTAATAGCTGTGCGAAGTTGCTAGATATTGGCGGGAACTGGAACACACTGTCGTACACGTCGCTCCAGAGCATCCAAAAAGTTCTCAATGGGTGACCTGTCTGGTGAGTATGCAGGCCATGCGAGAACTGGGACATTTTCAGCATCCAGGAATTGTGTACAGATCCTTGCGACATGAGGCAGTGCATTATCATGCTGAAACATGAGGTGATGGCAGCGGATGAATGGCACAACAATGGGCCTCAGGATCTCATCACAGTATCTCTGTGTATTCAAATTGCCATCTATAAAATGTAATTGTGTCCGTTCTCTGTAGCTTATGCCTGCCCATACCATAACCCTATCGCCACCATCGGGCACTGTATTCACAACGTTGACATCAGCAAACCGCTCACCCACACTACGTTTACCATCTGCCCGGTACAGTTGAAACCAGGATTCATCCGTGAAGAGCACACTTCTCCAGCGTGCCAGTGGCCATCGAAGGTGAGCATTTATCCACTGAAGTTGGTTACGACGCCGAACTGCAGTCAATGCAATACCCTGGTGAGAACAACGAGCATACAGCTTCCCTGAGACGGTTTTTGATAGTTTGTGCAGAAATTCTTTGGTTGTGCAAACTCTGTTTCATCAGCTGTCTGGGTGGCTGGTCTCAGTCTCCAGCAGGATATGCAGGTCCTGGGCTGGTGTGGTTACACGGGGTCTGCGGTTGGAGGCCGGCTGGTCGTACTGCCAAGTTCTCTAAAACGACGTTGGAGGCTGTTGTAGAACATTCAAGTCTCTGGCAACAGCTCTGGTGGACATTCCTGCAGTCAGCATGCCAATTGCACACTCCCTCAAAACTTGAGACATCTGTGGCATTGTCCCATTTTAGTGTCCTTTTGTTCCCAGAACAAGGTGCACCTGTGTGATGATCATGCTGTTTAATCAGCTTCTTGTTATGCCACACCTGTCAGGTGGATGGATTATCTTTGTAAATGAGAAATGCTCACTAACAGGGATGTAAACAAATTTGTTGACAAAATTTGAGAGAAATCAGCTTTATGTGCGTATGGAAAATTTCCAGGATATTTTATTTCAGCTCATAAAACAGGGTGGGTATAATTTGTGTAACGTTCCAACAGGAATCTGTTCCAAAAACTTCATAAAGTACAAGGTTGCCAACAAACAACGTACACAAAGTAGGTATCAACTCACCACGTAGCTTATTCTTAATGTTTGTCCATAGGCTACCAGAGTGAGGACTGACATTTTTCGGAATAAACGATGGGAGTGAAAAACTTAATGAAATAGCCCACTCCTTACCCTGTGTCTTATTATGCCACTATACAACTTTGTATGCGTTGTTTGTTGGCAACCTTGTTATTTTACAACGTTTTTGCAACAGATTCCTGTTGGAGGTTTCCACAAATTATACCCACCCCATGAAACATGAGACCAACACTTTACATGTTGCATTTGATATTTTTGTTCAGTATAGCTACAAAGTAGCCTATGCCTACCTGGCAGAATGATATGATTATTTGCACCAATCCAGTGGCCATTTGTTTAGCAAACTCTATCTCGTGTGCGCTACAGAAACACCACTAACCAAACGAGCAGTGCTAGAATTAAAGGGTAACTACACTCAAATCTACATTTCTTAGATTTTTCCTTGACCTCAAGTGGTCTGCTGATGTGATCTAAGCATTGTTGTGGACTTAGAACATCCAATTTTGTTGTTTTTCTATTAAAAAAGTGTGACAGATTGTAACGGCTGTCGTAGTCGTTCTCCTCCTCAGACGAGGAGGAGCATGGATCGGACCAAGATGCGGATTGGTAAGTATTCATGTTTTAATAGGAAAACAACAAACACTACAAAATACAACAACCAACAAACGTGACTAACCTGAAACAGTCCTGTGTGGCCCAAACACTGACACAGGAACAAACACCCACAAAACACAAGTGAAACCCTGGCTGCCTTAGTATGACTCTCAATCAGGGACAACGATTCACAGCTGTCTCTGATTGAGAATCATACCAGGCCGAACACAAAATCCCAACATAGAAAATCAACCATAGACAACCCACCCAACTCACGCCCTGACCAACTAAAATAAATACAAAACAAAGGAAAACAGGTCAGGAACGTGACACAGATTGAAAATAACCTGAAAAGAATGGGGGAAATCTGAAACCTGTGAATTTCTGTCTCAGTTGAGTCTCCATTGATCTGTTTCAATAATATGCCTACTATTAGCCTACCAAGACCAATATGGAAGCAATGATATCTGATCTTTTTAGGTTATTAAGAATGTATGTCACAATTTGTCATATCATTTCTTTCACATAGGGTGCCATTTCTTCGCCGGGTTGGCCGTTTGGGATATTTTTGCAAAATTAGAGTATACCAACTTCCCCAGGCAACACTGAACTTGAAGCTCCAACAGGCAGCCAGTTGTTATGGGGTTGTTACAGTTTATTAAAACGTCTTCTTGATTGACCAATAACATCTCTTTTCTCACTCTTAGATTTCCCTCGTACATGTTTCTAGGAATTGGACAGGTAATATTCCTCAATTCAGGAATCTTGAGGTAGAAGTTGCACAACAGATATACCCTCAGATTACCTTCATATCATCATAACCAACAAACCAAATTGTTGATGGAAAAAATATCTGATTCAATGTCAGTAACGCAAAATTGCCATCTTCTCATAAATATCGAATCCTCTCTTGATTTCCCCCTTTTTCCAGATGGCCACTACAATCATCATTCTCTATGCTGCTAAAATTAACCAAACAGTTCATTTTCAAGACTTTGACAGAAGCATTTTCATCAAAGTAAGTGTTTTTATTAAGTGAAGTAAGTTTGTTATATTCTTGTTTCAATCCTATGCCTGTCCGTCACAGATGCATACAACAAAAGGTGAACCACAATAAGCCTCAAAAAGAGTCAGATGTTCCAAGATGTATTTTTGCAGTTTGCCATCAATATAACATCTTGAATTCATTAATTAAATTAATTATTGCAATACAGATCTTCCCTCTACCTCTGCTGTATGTTGGAAACCACATAACAGGACTGGCGGGTACAAAGAAGTTAAGGTACAATGTAGTCTAAATTCATGAGTGAAACTTAATGCATTAGTTTCAGATATCATCTCTATTACAGTATGTACAACTTAAACACCAACCTCTACTCATAGGGACTTAGACCAGTGTTGCCAAGCACTCTGACAAATGCATTTATAAAAAGCAGACAAATGTGAATGATCAATTTAATCCTTTACAGCTTACCCATGTTCACAGTCTTAAGGAAGTTCACCATATTGATGACAATGATCATGGAAGCAAGGATATTGAAGTTTGTGGCCATTTTTTTCACATCTGTATATTTTACTGTCATCATAACTGCTCATTTCTTTTTTACAGTTCAGCTTTATAGTATTAACATGTGAATTTCAATATCCTCTCCAGAAAAAAAATCCCTAATCGTCTGATCTACAGTGTTTTGGCCATCGTTTTTGGAGCATTGGTGGCTGCAAGGTAAGTTGCAACTCAAATTTTCACACTGTTAACAAATTCCTGTTGAATGAGCTACTCTTCTCTGCTTGATATTACTTCTGAAAACATCAAAGGTACTTTGAAGGAAGTCTTCATTACCATTATGAACAAAATGTTCCCTTTATTTTCTCCCATAGCTCTGACTTGGCCTTTGATGCCGAGGGCTACACATTCATTCTGCTTAATGATGTCTTCACTGCTGCCAGTGGTGTGTACACCAAGAAGAAACTGGGAACTGAGGTAGGACACATTCTTGCCACACTATAATAATAAGAGATAACACATTGATTTGAGCACGTAAACTTGTTTTATTTAATTTTTTCTAATAAAATCCCAGAATGGTCCTGGATACTTTTAAAATACCAAGCACCTGATACTAGATTCTCTTTACAGGTAGATACTTCCAGTTTTCAGATTAAGATATTCTTAAACAGACACAGGAGACTGCATACATATTTCTAAGGCAGGTTGGATGAATCCAGGCATCATGTATGTTTACATTCCAGCCATGTGAGGAAAGGTGAGGAGGTGAGGTATTGCTGACCTGAGCTCTATTGGTTGCATTGTGTTTGTGTAGGGTCTGAATTTGCATGATAATGACCTAATTATGGCCAGGTTAAGTGACGTTGATTCATTTGTTAGGACGCACACCGGTAAAGTAAACAGTGCAGTATGCCTAACATGGTTGATCATTTTACCTTTAAGCTCCAGCAACACTCTCCTCTTATAGTTGACAAGTTGAATAGCTAACTGTTTTGTGTAATACTGACTCACGTACAATTTCATTTTCTATTTTTTTTAAAGGGTCTTGGAAAATATGGTATCTTATTTTACAATGCATTCATCATTTTCATTCCAACTCTTTTGGCGAGTGCATTCACTGGGGATTTATACAAGGTAAACGCATTTCCCTTTTTCTCAGGATATACATTGATTTTAGGCACAGATCTAGGATCAGCTAATCCCTGTCTGTCTGACCTTGCCTGTGTGTGTGGTTTTGTGTTGACAGGCCATTACATATGAACACTGGTTGAACACCCCCTTTGTTTCTTGCTTCCTTATGTCTTGCATCATGGGGTGAGTGTACACATTACTGAAAGAGAAACTGGCAGCATATCCCTTTCTCTATGGCTGTTAAGGGGCATTGTTCCACCTAAACTAGGCAGTTTAGTATGTTGATGTTCAACATTGTAAGAGCAATGAAGTGTAGACTGAATGAGGATATACTTCCTTACCAACCGGAGGCAGAGCAGAACACTGAGACACGCCCCACCGTAGCCTTGGCGTGGTCCCATTGGGCTCCATTGTTGCCGACACAACTTCCTCTAACAATTCTCAGGACATATCAAAACATTAAATAGACCCCCAGTAGAGGGTGGTGATGGCCTTATTAATAAGAAGATCTTGTGCTTCTCTCTGTTTCAGGTTTGTGCTGATGTATTCAATAGTGCTGTGTAGCCACTACAACTCAGCACTCACCACCACAGTGGTGGGAGCAATTAAGGTAAGAAGAACAACTGGACCAGTAACATGTGGGTCAATATGTTTGTTCCTAACATTTGGGGTTATATTGACACAGCTGGTTCGGGGTCAGTGAGCACAAAAGGGGAAAAACGTGTTTTCAAATGCAACCCTGATGCGAATGCCTGTGGGGAATCGTATTCTGATCATTTCCTTCTCATGAGTCCACATACCCATGAATATCATGTTAGTCAACTATATAGTGTATCAATTGTTTTCCTCAGAATGTTGCGGTGGCCTACATCGGTATGTTTTTAGGTGGAGATTACCTGTTTTCATGGACAAACTTCCTGGGCTTGAATATTTGGTAAGAATGGATGAATGTATTATTTACACATTAGCACAAGAAACCTGTTGCTATGCCATTCTGTTTTAGGTTTTGCCAATATCCAACTCTATAGTTGTCTCTTCTCGTCAGTATATCAGGGGGACTTGTGTATTCCTACCTGACGTTCCACAGCAGCAGCAAACCATCCCAATGCAATGGAAGCAGAATCCAGAAAAACCAGGATCAGCTGAAGATTCCCATTATGGAAGATTCCACAGACCGACTCCTTGTAAAATAAGTTATCTTTATTTAACCTTTTATTTTATCAGGGAGTCCCATTGGGACCAAGGCCTCTTTTTCAAGGGAGCTCTGTGTGAACACAATTTCTAAGTGAATACGCCTGCGATACAACTGGTCATGATGCCATAGTTTATTTTTCTGTACTGTCAGCACTACCCTTTGTAACTGATCCATATTGGAGCAGATGTTCTTACATTTTGTATGTTTTAATGTATCTTTATGAAAAATGATGATCATACTTTTGACAATGTTTATTATTTGTGTTGCAAGTTCAAATCTGTAATTTTAATTGTGTTGTCAAGACAAGTGTTGTTATACTATATATACAGTGGGGCAAAAAAGTATTTAGTCTTCCACCAATTGTGCAAGTTCTCCCACTTAAAGATGAGAGGCCTGTAATTTTCATCATAGGGACACTTCAACTATGACAGACAAAATGAGAAAAAAAATCCAGAAAATCACATTGTAGGATTTTTGATGAATTTATTTGCAAATTATGGTGGAAAATAAGTATTTGGTCAATAACAAAAGTTTATCTCAATACTTTGTTATATACCCTTTGTTGGCCCATGACAGAGGTCAAACGTTTTCTGTAAGTCTTCACAAGGTTTTCACACACTGTTGCTGGTATTTTGGCCCATTCCTCCATGCAGATCTCCTCTAGAGCAGTGATGTTTTGGGGCTGTTGCTGGGCAACACGGACTTTCAACTCCCTCCAAAGATTTTCTATGGGGTTGAGATCTGGAGACTGGCTAGGCCACTCCAGGACCTTGAAATGCTTCTTACGAAGCCACTCCTTCGTTGCCCGGGCGGTGTGTTTGGGATCATTGTCATGCTGAAAGACCCAGCCACGTTTCATCTTCAATGCCCTTGCTGATGGTAGGCTTTGTTACTTTGGTCCCAGCTCTCTGCAGGTCATTCACTAGGTCCCCCCGTGTGGTTCTGGGATTTTTGCTCACCGTTCTTGTGATCATTTTGACCCACGGGGTGAGATCTTGCGTGGAGCCACAGATCGAGGGAGATTATCAGTGGTCTTGTATGTCTTCCATTTCCTAATAATTGCTCCCACAGTTGAGTTCTTCAAACCAAGCTGCTTACCTATTGCAGATTCAGTCTTCCCAGCC
Organism: Salvelinus namaycush; assembly: GCF_016432855.1. Classification (NCBI taxonomy): domain Eukaryota; kingdom Metazoa; phylum Chordata; class Actinopteri; order Salmoniformes; family Salmonidae; genus Salvelinus; species Salvelinus namaycush. The sequence continues at coordinate 26,411,906 of NC_052324.1, forward strand.
TGGTGCAGGTCTACAATTTTGTTTCTGGTGTCCTTTGACAGCTCTTTGGTCTTGGCCATAGTGGAGTTTGCAGTGTGACTGTTTGAGGTTGTGGACAGGTGTCTTTTATACTGATAACAAGTTCAAACAGGTGCCATTAATACAGGTAACGAGTGGAGGACAGAGGAGCCTCTTAAAGAAGAAGTTACAGGTCTGTGAGAGCCAGAAATCTTGCTTGTTTGTAGGTGACCAAATACTTATTTTCCACCATAATTTGCAAATAAATTCATAAAAAATCCTACAATGTGATTTTCTGGATTTTTTTTCTCATTTTGTCTGTCATAGTTGAAGTGTACCTATGATGAAAATTACAGGCCTCTCATCTTTTTAAGTGGGAGAACTTGCACAATTGGTGGCTGACTAAATACTTTTTTGCCCCACTGTACATACATACTAGTACATGTGTAAATAGCAATGGCCACTAGTGGTTACTAAGCAACTCTTGAAACCAATGTGTGTACTGAGAGACATGCTGTATGTTCAAGGACAACTGAACTGCAGTGTAGTGATGATGAAGCTCTTACCAACCATTAACATAACAATAAACTAGAAGGAATGAAACTGTCTCCTGGATCATTGATGGTGTTTATTTAGGACCAACAAGTACCAACAGTGTGGACTGCCTATAAAGAGAAACTGTTTCGCAACAACAATGTTGTCTCTACAAAGCAAGTCAGAACATTTCATATCAAGGCCTAAAACGCACAATGCTATGGTCTGTTAACATGGTGGGAGGGAGAGTGAATTTCATAATCATTTAAACATCAACTCTTGTACTGTAGATTGTGTGCAGGAGATTTGTTTTCTCCTTTTCAAACAAACAAGTTATGGAATATATTAACTGCCAAAACTTAACTTTTTAACCAAATAATCAACAAAGTGTTCAAGATATATACACTACACTTGGGTTGTTTTGATTAACTAAATTCCAGTTGAACCTGTGCTCTATCAAAACAATGTATTGGACATGTCTTCCCACTGGACACAGACGTCAATTCAACATCTAAACTCAAATAACGTCACAGATCTTCATTGTAAAGGGTTTAAACACTGTTTCCCCTGCTTGTTCAATAATCCATAAACAATGAATGAACATGCACCTGTGGAACGGTCGTTAAGACACTAACAGCTTACAGACAGTAGGCAATTAAGGTCACAGTTATGAAAACTTAGGACAATAAAGAGGCCTTTCTACTGACTCTGAAAAACACCAAAAGAAAGATGCCCAGGGTCCCTGCTCATCTGCGTGAACGTGCCTTAGGCATGCTGCAAGGAGGCATGAGGACTACTGATGTGGCCAGGACAATACATTTCAATGTCTGTACTGTGAGACGCCTAAGACAGCGCTACAGGGAGACAGGACAGACAGATGATCGTCCTCACAGTGGCAGGCCACGTGTAACAACACCTGCACAGGATCGGTACATCTGAACATCACACCTGCGAGACAGGTACAGGATGGCAACAACAACTGCCCGAGTTACACCAGGAACACAGAATCCCTCCATCAGTGCTCAGACTGTCCGCAATAGGCTGAGAGAGGCTGGACTGAGGGCTTGTAGGCCTGTTGTAAGGCAGGTCCTCACCAGACATCACCGGCAACAACGTCACCCATGGGCACAAACCCATTGTCGCTGGACCACACAGGACTGTCAAAATGTGCTCTTCACTGACAAGTCGCGGTTTTGTCTCACCAGGGGTGATGGTCGGATTTGCGTCTATTGTCGAAGGAATGAGCGTTACGCCGAGGCCTGTACTCTGGAGCGGGATCGATTTGGAGATGGAGGGTCACAGCATCATCGGACTGAGCTCGTTGTCATTGCAGTCAATCTCAATGCTGTGCGTTACAGGGAAGACATCTTCCTCCCTCATGTGGTACCCTTCCTGCAGGCTCATCCTGACATGACCCTCCAGCATGACAACGTCACCAGCCATACTGCTCGTTCTGTGCATGATTTCCTGCAAGAAGGGAATGTCAGTGTTCTGCCATGGCCAGCGAAGAGCCCGGATCTCAATCCCATTGAGCACGTCTGGGATCAGACGGTGAGGGCTAGGGCCATTCCCCCCCAGAAATGTCCGGGAACTTGCAGGTGCCTTGGTGGAAGAGAGGGGTAACATCTCACAGCAAGAACAGGCAAATCTGGTGCAGTCCATGAGGAGGAGATGCACTGCAGTACTTAATGCAGCTGGTGGCCACACCAGATACTGACTGTTACTTTTGATTTTGACCCCCTTTGTTCAGGGACACATTATTCCATTTCTGTTAGTCACATGTCTGTTGAACTTGTTCAGTTTATGTCTCAGTTGTTGAATCTTGTTATGTTTATAGAAATATTTACACATGTTAAGTTTGCTGAAAATAAACGCAGTTGACAGTGAGAGGACATTTTTTTGTTGTTGCTGAGTTTAGTTTTAAATTACATTTGATTGAGTTGTCAACAAACATAATATCAACAAACATTTGAACCATGTTGTTTAGGTTAAAAGTTGGGTGAAAAAGACAAATATTCCCTAATGTCCTTTACATTAATGACTTTTTCCAAATTTAATCAGTTTTGCACGTTGATTCAACGTCATAACATCGTTTTTTTTATGCCTTGGAAACAACGTTGATTCAACCAGTATGTGCCCAGTGGGATACAACACTTAATCACATATGGCCAACAAAGGATCTGGGTGTTTGCTGAAGCACAAACCTAATGAAAACAACAAAAACATATATTTAAAAACAAGTGGCAATTTACACAATGTTAAGAGATGTAGTGTTGCTAACAAATAATAAAACATTGCCAACGCCAAGCATTCATTACACCCTCTTTTATGTAGAAACATGTCCCATTTCTCTAGACTAGTCTAATAGTTGGAAACATGTTACATTGCAAGCTTAATCCATAAATGCAAAACTTAGTAGCAGATACTGTAGATACATACGTGCTGCTGCAAAGGGGAGTACAATTTTAATGACCATAAGTTGACGTCGATAGATACTAAATAATTTTAGGGAGGCGATGATCAATATATTCTTCAATGGAACTATGTCAGTACTTGGAGACAGCTTGTGATAGCAAATCGTTAACAAAAAAGATGAAAAAACATGATGAAATAAATACCTATGAAATGTTGATTATAGAGAAGACTTGTACGTACACCACCAATGGGGCTACAAGTCCGTATCTCCAATCAGCCAGCATCTTTTAATATAAAAGATGGCGACACTAATGACTTTACATAGTCCTCTTCCGTATGTCTGGCCATGTAATTTGGTTAGAGTGGAGAAGGCCAACGCCAGGCCTGCACAGCTATAGCATGGGCAGGCTTTTGTTCCAGCCCAGCTCTAACACACCTGACTCAACTAACTGTGGTCTAAATCCCCATGATAAGATGATCATCTAGATCAGGTTTGTTAAGAGCTGATATGGGGCTGCGTCTGCTCACTCTGCGGCTCTCCAGGACCAGAGTTGTCCCTCCCGGGTTATAGCTACAGTTCTGGGTGTGATACGTTTAATAGGTGAAGGGGTTGGAGCTTGAATTTTTGTGAAAGCTTGTGGCTAGCCACTACTGTAGATTAGGCTTGCAATGGGTTGCATCTCAATAGTCTCTACAGTGACTTCCTCCCCTCATCTACTCTCCTTCACCTGCACTGATGTGAAAGAACTAGACAGGTGGAAGCGAAATCCCCTGACAGGCTTCCACCACATTGCTTTTTCACCTATCGTGTCACAGTCCAGATCAGAGAATCAGGAGAGGAATCCACTTTCCAGTATTTATATACACCTAAACTGTCCTATGACTGACCGCACCCTGCATCACTCCATCCATCTGAGCTAAATCTACATAGACTTCCATTATATAAACATACTCACACAATATACTTTATCGTCAAAAATAAAAGACATAACAAATAACTCGTTACCACCAAAGTGCAAACAAAACAAACTAAACATTAAAAGGTAATCTCCTCCAGTCTTTAGAAGGCAGAGGAAAGTGAAACGTTCTTCATATATTGACATCTACAACACAGGAGGCTGGTGAGGGGAGGCTCATAATAATGGCTGGAATGTAGAGAATGGAATGTTCCATTTATTGCATTCCAGCCATTATTATGAGCCCGTCCTCCCCAACTAAGGTGCCACCAGTCACCTGTGATCTACAATCTTAGCAGCCTAATAAGGATACAATTGGAAGCTGGATAAGGTGCTTTTAGCTTGTGCCTGCCCCACACTGCACATGGAGAAGAAGAACCCCAGATACTGATCTAAGTTCCGCTTAGAATTTCCCCCCATTAATGGTTAAGTATTTGGGGAGGGTAAGCTTATCCTAGATGTTTCCCTACAGACAACTTCTACCCAGAACACATTGAGCAGGGAGGCAGAAGGGGAGTGACTGGGGAGGGTTTCAACACTGGGATATGGGTAGGGTTTCAGGCAGACAGGTTATTAGCCAGCTCAATGAGCGCCAGGGCACCATGGAGACGCTCCCGTTGCTCTTGGAGACTCCGTTTGGCAGCCCCACCCCCGTTGCACTTCTCTTCCTCCATTGGCTCCTCCTCTTCCTCCTCATCTGATTGGAGAAACTCCCGGGGGTCCTGCTGCTCCTGGTCCTCCACCCCGCCCTTGCCCTGGTGTTTCCCCTTGGTGGGCACAGGGGCACGCTGCTCACGGGTCTGCCAGTACCTGCCACAACACAGAGAGTCAAAGGGGGATATGGTGAGAATTGGGGTGTGCAGAATAAGGTGAGATCCCTCAATTGCTTCACTTGTTTCACTATCCATCTGATCTGCCTGTCCACCTCCCTCCAGAGCCACTCACTTTGCCAGCCACTCTGCCACAGCCTTGTTGTCCACAGACTGGGCCTTGTCTGGTCCCTCCTTGGGGTCTTCTCTCTTCAAACGGGCATATGGGTGCTTTGGGCAGTGCCGGTTAGCATGGGTAAAGCGACTCCCGCAGGCTTGGTAGATAACAATGATATCAGAGTTAGTGTCAATGCTTTTCTATATGGTGGATTCTGCACCCCTCCTATGAGAAAGGTCTAAAGGTACCACCTATATTTGGTAGCCCGTCATTGTAAAGTAGGCCGTTATTGTAAATAACAATTTGTTCTTAACTGACTTGTCTAGTTAAATAAAGGTTCAATAAATATCTAAAGGGCCTTAAAGTACAATCTCAAAAGTGAAGGTCTAGTTGTGTGCTCACCTTTCCCAGAGCAGACAAAGGGCTTCTCTCCGGTGTGAAGGCGCTGGTGGGTCTTTAGCTGGCCACTCTGGACAAAAGCCTTGCGACAGTCAGGGTAGTCACACGGGTAAGGCCTCTCCCCTGGGAAAGAACACAGAGAGAGTTATTAGTTTGTAATTGTTCTATTTTTCTAGCAGATGCCTATAAAAGTGTGCTGGTGTTGTAACACAGGGAACTGCATAGTGTCCTGGTAGTTTGGGTGTCAGTCTGTCAGGGGCCATCTGTGCTCTGCTTTCACCTGTGTGTTCTCTTGTGGGCCCGTAGAGACTTTTCTCACCTGTGTGTGTTCTCTTGTGGGCCTGTAGGGATTTCTCTCTAGGAAACACACGATTGCAGATGTTACAGCGGATGCGGCTGGAGGAACTCTCCCCTTCGTTAATCAACTCACGGACAGTGTCAGCACGCGGGCGGCCACGCCGAATAGCGTCCTCTTTACTGTCCTGAAAACCAAGTGTAAACAAAGTGACCTACAGTTATATTAATAAATGCAGCTTTATTTACTTTCTGAATAGTGCATGTAGGCTTACAACTGCTTAGAATGCAGCATTATTCCATATCAATCTTTAAATAAATTGTATGGCCTATCATTATGCAAAACTAAAGTTAATGTGGTCATTGGTTAAGTAAAACTTACTAATGCATGGTGATATGTGACTGTTCAATTCTTGTCCAGTCCAATTTCAAATAATTGCTACATTATATTTTGTTCAATTAATGGTGCCGCAAGGTGCATGTATTAATTTATTCCAAGCACATCCGGAAACATTTTTGGCGGGCGACGCTACGTCACGTATGACAGCTGCCTGGGGTTTAAAATCCATCATGTCACACCGTGAGCGCGGGCGTTTTTTTAAATACACTTTTCCGAGTTTCCGTTTCACTCAAAATACGTTATTTTTGTTACAAGCACTCAAAGATACGGACTCTTAAAAAAAAACTTGGACAGCTATTCAGATTGCGAATAGATTGCATCATTCAATGATGCAGTGTAAAGTTAACTTTTAGCTGGCCAGTGACCTAGCCATCCTCTGAATGTAACATGATCACTAAGATTCTAAAGTTGAAGCAATGTAACCGATAATCACATTATTCATTGCAAGAATATTTAACACAACAAATAATTGAAAGTTACATGCAAATAAATGCTAATGTTTCAGTTATTACGGCGTCATATCAGACACATAATTCATGCAAGATCTAAAGAAGCCTATCGGATAGGATTATTCAACTTCAACACAACACTATTAGGTTAAACAACATGAAAAACAACCTCAAACTTATCCTACCTTCATCTGGTCAGGGGAGGCACCCATGTCCGCCTCGCTGGCGGTGTTGGTCCCGGTAGGGGAGGCAGCCCCGTTTACGGAGCCCGGGCTCAGGCTCAGGCTCACATTATGGGCGTTCTCCCCCCACTTCCACGGGTACACCATGAACTCGCTGAATCCAGGGCTGGTCGGTATCAGAGATTCGTTCTTCCTGGGCTTCATCGGGGTGGTTTTGATCACAGACACCAGGACCCTCTTTGGAGAGTCGTTGCAAAAAATAACTTGAGGATGCTTGTTCTCGGCCATCGTTGAGATGAAAGACGAATGTGTCAAAAGCTGATCAAATCTCAAATTGTATCACAATGCTCAGGAATCACTTGCCATCTAAAGAAAAAAGCTATTTACCCAGCTTTGCTATCAAGTAACCTAACTTTTGCAAAAAGTTGGGTTAGGCAGCTATAAGACTGAAAGTGTCCCACAAAATTCAGCTATTCAATCAGGAATGAAAATAGGATTCATTTCCAAAGACGTAGAAAACCGTGCCACAATTCCTTATAAAAAAATAGCACAAAAACTCATGAATTTACAAAAATTGTGTTCACACTGTAAATGTGGATACAATGTGTGCTCCTATTTCTGCAAGTATTTCCCGCGTTGCAAATCGCGCCTGGGCGGTTCATAAATCCTTTTACCACATGTATGGGAAATAACCTATTATAAGAGCCAAAGCATGAGGTAAACCCGAACGAGCGCAACACAGTAACCAATGGTCATCATCGGAACATTCAAAGTACGCTGATTGGTTTGTACTTTTTATCCAATGAGTTTTAAACGTTCTTGAGCGCGCCTTTACGTACTGACAGCAGATTGAACCAATGTTAATAACGCAAATGAATCCGCTACGTATATTGGACGAATCAACCAATGGTACTAAAGGGCGGTTCATTTGACAGTAGACTGGGATTGGACCACTGCCGATCAAAAGCCTCTCCCGCGCATACAGCAGCCTATGTTAATATATTACGTTTTTGGGACGATTTAAAGGGAAAGGGTGAGTCAATGGCGCCAAAGTTACGTAATCAAACCGCCAGAGAGAGAAACGATACTGAAACAAAGGTTGCAGTCAGTCATTTAACATAAGCACTACAGTACAGTTGTTATTACTATATTATTACACTGGGCCTATATAATTAAAGTAATATTTTGTTTATCAGAGGAGTATACAGTTTGTCCTATGTAAGAAGAGTGGCATTGTAACATTTTAAAAAGATAAAGAAAACCACTGAATACCTTTACCCTGGGTGCATATTGCACATTGCCTTGTCCTTATCTGTGGACATGTTTTGTGTAAGGGAGGAGTAAATAATTATAGTTCAATAGGCAATACCTCTGTGTGTGTGTGTGTGTGTGTGTGTGTGTGTGTGTGTGTGTGTGTGTGTGTGTGTGTGTGTGTGTGTGTGTGTGTGTGTGTGTGTGTGTGTGTGTGTGTGTGTGTGTGTGTGTGTGTTTGTGGCCTCATTTTCCCTCTTCTGGTTGTTGTGCCTCCTCAGGCCGGATCCCAATGCATATCATGTTTTTTGTGATCGAATAGGAGCATCAATTGTGAATGGAGGTTGTATGACAAATATTTTTTATAGCAACTTCGTCTGAAATAAGTGAGATGGTGTCAGGGCTTTCAAAAAAAATTTGTTGTATTTTTTTTGGGGGGGGGGCGGTAAGCATACTATGGCCTCCTCCAAAAGGTTGTGACCTTTATGGGACAGGCACTGACTGCGCTCTCCTATCCAGTATCTGATTCTGATACATGAAATGAGGGTCTGAGACAAGAACAGAGAGGGAAATGTTTAAGAGCGACTGCCCCTGAAATCCAGCGAATCCCTTTGAAAACGGCCTATGTGGCATCAATATGAGAAAATTGATTACTTTAAAAGGTCAACTGCACTTCCCGATTTGGCCTATTTTTATATCAACGCTCATTAAAAAAATACCATGACAAAAAAATACCATACTCATTAAAAAAATGTCATGACAGAAGGCAAACGAGAGTTGTCTTAAGGGTGTGGTTTGATGTGGGTGTGTCTTGGGTGTGTCCTTGTCATTCAATCACAACAAACATGTGCAGTAGTGAGTATAGCAAGGTAAGGTAAGCTAGCTTTGCTATGGAGAGAACAACATTTTTATGTTGAGGACTTCTCCCCTCCTGACTGACTCGTCATCTCAATATGGTCAGCTAATTCAGTTCTATGTGTAGGCTAAAGCCTGCGCTGACCTTGTGTTTAGCTAAGCTGACAGCAGCCTGCTAACCTAGCTTGGTGATAGCTGAAGCTGTCTATCAATTTAACTGATATTTCTGTCAAATCAGTTATGGCAAGACAGCAAGAGCCAGTGTCTGGAATGTTTTTCATAAGACACTCGTTCTACAACTTAGTTTCAATGGCCATCACCTCATGTAAATACATTTTATTGTGTAAACGATATCAATTACTGCGAGTTGAATGCCCGTGCACGGTCTTCAGTCAGCTCAGCTTTCCAACAACACAATATTCTATAACTGGCTAGTTTTGTCTCGTCTCGTCTCTCCTTATGTCCGCTGTTAGATCTTTCTTGGGAGACAAATCCCAGAACTAATATCCCTGCACAAACATCACCCAGCTTGAGTGTAGATACATCAACAAAAAGAACGATGGATTTGTTTGTCCTACAAAGACAAAACATTTTCTGCTGTAAATATCATATTGATGTGCTTATAACAACTGTATGCCTACACTTCACCTAACAAATCAAAATCAGTTGTGTGTAGAGTACAACAAGTTTAATCAGAACTAGAATGGCATTTCTATTTCTATCTTCTACTTGCCCAAATCTAAGGATTTGGCTGTCTAACACACTGACATGCACAGCTCTCTTGGGTGAGGTTCTGTCTTCAAGTCTCCAGTGGGTGATGAAGTCCCTTCCATCTATATAATATATTACAGGTTATAGTCAGGTGGCAGGAGGTGTGGAGTGTATGACATCCTGGATATGACAGAGTTTGCCTCATGGGTAAATAATTACAGGCAGATGTGTGATGCAGAAGGATGGCACTCTTCTTGCACAGAGTAGCCTACAGAGTAATATTAAAATAATTCAATTGCTGAACTTACTTTTCCCACATTTTGTTACGTTATAGCCGTATTCTAAAATGGATTAAATCGTTTTTTTCCTCCTCATCAATCTACACACAATACCCCATAATGACAAAGCAAAAATCAGATTTAGTGTCACGCCCTGACCATAGTTTGCTTTGTATGTTTCTATGTTTTGTTTGGTCAGGGTGTGATCTGAGTGGGCATTCTATGTTGTATGTCTAGTTTGTCTATTTCTATGTGTTTGGCCTGATATGGTTCTCAATCAGAGGCAGGTGTTTGTCGTTGTCTCTGATTGGGAGCCATATTTAGGTTGCCTGTTTTGTCATTGTGGGTTGTGGGTAATTGTCTATGTGTAGTGTTTTGTGTCAGCACTATTATTCGGTAGCTTCACGTTTGTTGTTTGTTATGTTTGTATAGTTCGTTCAGTGTTCTCTTTTCTAAATAAATTCAAGATGAACACTTACCATGCTGCATATTGGTCCTCCGATCCTTCCAACTACTCCTCCTCAGAAGAGGAGGAAGATTAACGTGACATTTAGATATTTTAGCAAATTTATTGAAAATAAAATTCTGAAATATCACATTTCATAACTATTCAGACCTTTTACTCAGTACTTTGTTGAAACACCTTTGGCAACGATTACAGCCAGGATTTTCTTGGGTATGACGCTACAAGCTTGACACACCTGTATTTTGGGAGTTTCTCCCATTCTTCTCTGTAGATCCTCTCAAGCTCTGTCAGGTTGGATGGGGAGCGTTGCTGCACAGCTATTTTCTGGTCTCTCCAGAGATGTTCAAGTCCGGGCTCTGACTGGGCCAATCAAGGACATTCAAAGACTTGTTCTGAAGCCACTCCTGCATTTTCTTGGCTGTGTGCTTAGGGTCGTTGTCCTGTTGGAAGGTGAACCTCGCCACAGCCTGAGGTCCTGAGCGTTCTGGAGCACGATTTCATCAAGGATCTCTCTGTACTTTGCCCCATTCATCTTTCCCTCAATCCTCAATAGTCTCCCAGTCCTTGCCACTGAAAACATCCCCACAGCATGATGCTGCCACCATGCTTCACCGTAGGGATGAGGCCAGGTTTCCTCCGGACGTGACTCTTGGTATTTAGGCCAAAGAGTTCAATCTTGGTTTCAGAAGACCAGAGAATCTTGTTTCTCATTGTCTGAGAGCCTTTAGGTGCCATTTGGCATCTCCATGCAGGCTATCATGTGCCTTTTACTAAGAAGTGGCTTCCCTCTGGTCACTACCATAAAGGCCTGATTGATTGAGTGCTGCAGAGATGGTTGTTCTTCTGGAAGGTTCTCCCATCTCCACAGAGGAACTCTGGAGCTCTCTCAAAGTGACCATCAGGTTCTTGGTCACCTCCTTGACCAAGACCCTTCTCCCGTGATTGCTCAGTTTGGCCGGGCAGCCAGCTCTAGGAAGTGTCTTGGTGGTTCCAAACTTCTTCCATTTAAGAATGATGGAGGCCACTGTGTTCTTGGGGACTTTCAATGCTGCATTTTTGAATCACATTGGTGGACATGTTATGATACCCACCTTTGCTCCTTCTGGTAGGTCCAGGCATCCGTTCATGACCAAGGGATCAGTCTGACAACCAACTGTGCACTTTGTTTAACAAAAAAATTGGATCAACGATTGTCATCATCCCTCAATTATAAACATAACTTGAGAAATAATGTAATCTCATTTGGAAGATAATTCTATGCTTCATAGATGTAGACTGACTGGCTACAGATTGGATTCAGGCCGGGTAACCAATTGTGATATGTTTTACTATGGCCCTAGGTTGGTTTGGGTTTGTTGCTGCTAGTATGTACACTGTTGTAGTCATGAGTTAGCTATTACCACCATAGCTGCATCCAGCATTTATTTGTGCCCTAGACATGGTTTGCTCCTCAGAGGCGAATGTGACTGTTTCGCAGGGGTGAAAGTAAGTTAATGCGGTCCGGGACGGCTTCCTGGCAAAATAAATAGAGGGGTACGCCGTACCGGTAAAACGCCTATCACAATAATTAACACAAAATACCTAGAAAGCTATAGGCTACTACACCATTATTGAAAAATTAGCGAGTTGGCTTGAAACCGAGTGGTATACGCTCCAAATTGTGTTGTGGTTTGACATTTTGCCAAGGTGAAGATGAGTGGCCGAGACGAGACCGAGACATGCAGACAGCAGTGGAAGCATCAATTCAGACTACAATTGTAGGCCTGCTAATGACAATCGCAGAATAACAATACATGTTTAGGTGTTTTGTAACAGATGTCTCTTTCTATTCATCAAATTGCGGGTGCACAGCTCAGTTTGGATGCTAGAATTATTTTGTGAGTGGACAAACGTGGGCAGGTAGCCTACAGCAGCGCCATTTTGAAGTGATTGTTTGACAATCAGATTAAAACATCATGACTGGTTGTGTTTATGCCACTGTAAAAGCAAATACTATCACGTTTCATGTAAGACCCAAATACAGACTGTGTTGAAGTACAATGTTTATTACAGCAACAGGGGCAGGCAAACGGCAGGTCAAGGGTCGATAATCCAGAGTAGTGGTAAAAGCACAGGACGGCAGGCAGGGTCAGGGGCAGGCAGAGTGGTCAGGCAGGCGGGCTCAGAGTCAGGGCAGGCAAAGGTCAAAACCAGGAGAGCGAGAAAAAGAGCGACTGGGGAAAAACCAGGAGCTGAGACAAAACGCTGGTTGACTTGACAAACAAGACGAACTGGCAACAGACAAACAGAGAACACAGATATAAGTACCCAGGGCATAATGGGGAAGATGGGCGACACCTGGAAGAGGGTGGAGACAAGCACAAGGACAGGTGGAACAGATCAGGGCGTGACAAATACATGTTAAAAGTGATATGATAAACTTTTACTTGACCCACAGAGATCATATGAAATTAATTAAATTCCCATACCGGTAAGAAATTAAATCTACTTTCACCCATGCTGTTTCGTCTAAATGACACTAACTCATAGTGGCATGGAAATACGATGGCATTGCTAAAGTTGGCAAATATTTAGTAGGAAACAAATACAAAAAATACAATAAAATACAAAAACACAGTCATGGGAAGCACAAATAAAATATCACAAATCAATCAGAAAACATTTATCTTCCTCCACAAATAAGTCCCCAGTCAATGCTTTTAATTGCCCAAACTGCCCCAGAACATCAACATGAAATGTATTTTGAATTTTGTTCCAGCAATAAGGTGCATTAAAACTAAAAGCAGATTTACCTAGCTCGGTGGAAACCCTACGAACCTCAATAGTTAACCAATCATGTGAACGGGTTAGGCAATTCAAGTTTCTATACTTCAACAGCAAAGTTAGATGAGACAGAAGTTTATGAAGTAGGACCTTGTAAACAAAAAGGGAGTAATGTAGAGATCTACGGGTCTTTAGCGAAGTCCAGCCAACATTTTGATACAGGATGCAGTGGTGAGTATCAAAACTGTCACCTGTAACAAAACAAAAGGCACTATGGTTGTTACATCCGTCGTTGAATGAATGAGACCAAAGCGCAGCGTGGAAAGTGTTCATGATATTCAATACTGAAACACTGACAAAACAACAAAATATAAATGAACGTAAAGTTCTGCAGGGCTAGACAGCAACTGTGCAAAAACAAGATCCCACAAACTAGGGTGGAAAACAGGCTGCCTAAGTATGATTCCCAATCAGAGACAACGATAGACAGCTGCCTCTGATTGGGAACCATACCCGGCCAACAAAGAAATTGAAAACTAGAATGCCCACCCAAATCACACCCTGACCTAACCAAGAAATTAAAAGGCTCTCTAAGGTCAGGGCGTGACAATGGTAGATGGCATCCAAAGGTTTAATAGTAGTATCAGCTGCACTTTGATAAATAATATCACCACAATCAATTGTGGCCGGTAATATCAAAGTGTTTGCAATAGTGTGTGGTTTCATAGCGTATTGTGCCTAGCCATTCACTGTGGGAATGATTCAAGTGCAACGGTCAAATGCGGCCCTTAGAGATCATGGGAAAAGGCTGCATTTGACCGTTGCACTTGAATAATTGCCACGGTGAATTGCTAGGCTCACTACGCTATGAAACCACACTCTATTGCAAAGACTTTGATATTACCGGCCGCAATTGATATGGTGAAAACAATGTGTGGGGAGGCAGAGACACAGAAACTCACATCAATACCTTTGTCAGATAACACTGTTGTCGTGTCTTTGGCTATGCCGGATTAAGTGATATGATATGCTATTCTATAAAATCATTTCTCTGTAATTAATATTACCTGATTAAGCTAATCAGGTAAATAGTTAACTAGAAAGTTGGGGCACCACGAAATAATGTTTATAGAGCTGTTATCTTCCGAATAAACTCTTAAAGACCTAGTAATCTTTTACATCAAATAGCAGTAAATATTTAATCGTCACCTTATTTAGTCTCATCTGAAAGTTGTAAATTCTTGGTTATCTTCACGAACACTGGCTAACAAGTTGAATCAGCAATACAAAATTTGGTTTATTTATTTACAAAATACCTAAATAATCACACAGAATTACATATACACAGAATGTATCATACATTGAGTACAAATTATGTCATAAAGGAAAACGTCCCTAGCGGACGGACAGCTGGTTACACAAAGAAAGGGGGTTGGTTTGAGTGAAAGAGCGGGAAGACTGAGGAGCAAAAAGGTTTTGTGTCTCTATAGGGCCGTAGGCAGCTATGCTATCGTAAATACAGTATCTTTTGCATTCTAAATTACCGCCCATTTGAAAAAGGAAAATGCAATAAATATTTACTCTGAGCTGCGCTTCGTTCGGTTGGTCGTAGATGGGAGGCCGGGTTGTCCTTTGAAGAATGTCTGGTGGTAGAATGGATACTTGGTAATACCGTCATCGTGTGGTAGAACAGTTACTCTGTCCGTCCTCTCCTAGCCCATGTCTACAGTTGCTGCGCTAACACAACGGTTAGGAGGTATCACTTCTTTAGTGAATAAGAGTTCAAAGTTCATACCAAGTTGCCATAATTTAAGCTCATGCTATATTCTGGCTGGTATAGTTGAAATTCATCCTTCCGGCGTGTAGGTCGTCACCTTCACATTGAAATTCGATGCTAATTTCGTTAGGTTCTTGCTGAGGTTGGCTTAGTTCTGTAGGTGGTCTTTGTCTTTTCAACGTGGGGACCTCAAGTCCACACATCCTTGGAACAGGAAGTTACATTTTTGTCAACGGGTTTATATAGTGGTGAAAGAAGGGCGTGTTTCATAGTTTACAACCCATGTCTGTTCACTTGGGCGGGGCCTCTGAGTGAGCAGAGTGGTGTTCTTCTGACAAACCGTTCTCTCATTAAGAAGCTAAAAATTATATTTAATCTTTTCACAAACAGTTTCATATTTAAACATTTAAATTGCACAACAATTCCATGTGAATCTGATAACTAGAATGTGTAGATTTTCCAAGATACAGTTTGTCGTCCTATTATCAGTAATCATGTCTCAGACGCCAACTGAACTGACATCATATTCATTAAGTCCCAACGCATATTTTCAACTGGTTGGATTACCGAAATATGGTTCCGTTTCCCATCTTTTGATGTCACCAGACTCTTTCAATGTTAACAAAGGCTTTACTAGAGTCACATCGGTAGAGTAGAGAGAGGAAAACGGGGAAAGGTATTTATGGGGGTCATAAACCTCCCCCATCAGGCCAACATCATGACACTGTTGAATGAAGAATTTATGCTATTACTAGCAATCAAGAGGAAACTGACTGAACCAATCAGAAACTCCCCAACTTATGCTCTCCAAATGGATGATAGCTGTGAGGGCCGAGATTACCATGCATTGACTTTTGTTTGCTAAACATGTTTAGAGATGCTATTCACGAGGACATATTGTTCTGTCTAACGATTCCAGAGCATCAGAAGGCACAGGGGATGTTCAGTGTTCTGCATGGCTAAAGAATTTACGAAAAACAGATTCCATGGGAGTGAATGGTGGGCTTTTGCACAGATGGGGCTCAATCTATGGTGGGACCGCGGGCAGGCCTCTGTACTCTAGTTATGAATGTGTCTCGATCTGCCATATGGATGTATTGTATGATACACCGAGAGCAACTGGGGGCAAAAGAGCTGAGCACAGAACTCGGAGATACTGTATACTGCAGCAGGTAACTTAGTTTGTAAACAACATCAAACGACATCCACTGCTCGCACGCCTGTTCGCAAAACTGTGTGGAGATATGGGATCAGAGGACGACAATGTTCTATTTCACACCGAGGCTTGGTGGTTATCGTGGGGGAGTGTTGGAAAGATTGTTTGCATTGAGAGAGGAGCTATCATTCACAATGGATGTAAAAAAAAAACAGACTTGGTTGACTTTCTGTGTCAAATAAAATAAAAAATGTCTCCTTGCCTATGTAACAGACATACCCTGGGTAACTGAACGAACTGAATGCGAGCATGCAGGGAAAATACACCAATATTCTACAGATGAATGACCGAATCAGTGGATTCAGAGGAAATCATTCTTATTGGAGAGAGTCTTTCAAAAGCGAACCATGCGCACTTCCCTCGGCTGTGTATGTTTCTAACAGAAAACAGCATCAGTAAGTGAGTGAAGACTGCTCACCTCCAACGATTGGAAGAGCACTTTGGGACCTACTTCCCAATCCGTTTGACCATGATCCCGGCTCAGTTGACATGCCAGTATTTGTATTTATTACGGATCCCCATTAGTTGCTACCATGGCAGCAGCTGCTCTTCCTGCGGTCAAGCAAAATTAAGGCACTTATACAATTTTAAAAACATTACAATACATTCACAACAGATCTAACAACACATCAAGTGTGTGCCCTCAGGCCACTACTCTACTACCACATATCTACAACACAAAATATATGTGTACGTATGTGTATAGTGCGTATGTTATCGTGTGTGTGTATGCATGTGTCTGTGCCTGTGTTTGTGTCTCTTCACAGTCCCCGCTGTTCCATAAGGTGTATTTGTATCTGTTTTTTAAATCTAATTTTACTCCTTGCATGAGTTACTTGATATGGAATAGAGTTCCAAGTAGTCATGGCTCTATGTATTACTGTGCGCCTCCCATAGTCTGTTCGGGACTTGGGGAACCGTGAAGAGACCTCTGGTGGCATGTCTTGTGGGGTATGCATGGGTGCCAGTAGTTCAAACAGACAGCTCGGTGCATTCAACATGTCAATACCTCTCACAAATACAAGTAGTGATGAATTCAATTAGAGGTCGACCGATTATGATTTTTCAACGCCGATACTGATTATTGGAGGACCAAAAAAAGCCGATACCGATTAATCGGACGATTTTTATATATATATTTGTAATAATGACAATTACAACAATACTGAATGAACAATGAACACTTTTATTTTAACTTAATATAATACATCAATAAAATCAATTTAGTCTCAAATAAATAATGAAACATGTTCAATTTGGTTTAAGTAATGCAAAAACAAAGTGTTGGAGAAGAAAGTAAAAGTGCAATATGTGCCATGTAAAAAAGCTAACGTTTAAGTTCCTTGCTCAGAACATGAGAACATATGAAAGCTGGTGGTTCCTTTTAACATGAGTCTTCAATATTCCCAGGTAAGAAGTTTTAGGTTGTAGTTATTATATGACTATTTCTCTCTATACCATTTGTATTTCATATACCTTTGACTATTGGATGCTCTAATAGGTACTTTAGTATTGCCAGCATAATCTCTGGAGTTGATAGGCTTGAAGTCAAACAGCTCAATGCTTGAAGCATTGCGAAGAGCTGCTGGCAAAGGCAGGAAAGTGCTATTTGAATGAATGCTTACGAGCCTGTTGCTGCCTACCACCGCCCAGTCAGACTGCTCTATCAAATCATAGACTTAATTATAATACAATAACACACAGAAATACGAGCCTTAGGTCATTAATATGGTCAAATCCGGAAACTATCATTTCGAAAACAAAACGTTTATTCTTTCAGTGAAATACGGAACCGTTCCGTATTTTATCAAACGGGTGGCATCTATAAGTCTAAATATTGCTGTTACATTGCACAACCTTCAATGTTATGTCATAATTATGTAAAATTCTGGCAAATTAGTTCGCAACGAGCCAGGCAGCCCAAACTGTTGCATATACCCTGACTCTGCGTGCAATGAACGCAAGAGAAGTGACACAATTTCCCTAGTTAATATTGCCTGCTAACATGAATTTCTTTTAACTAAATATGCAGGTTTAAAAAAATATACTTCTGTGTATTGATTTTAAGAAAGGCATTGATGTTTATGGTTAGGTACATTCGTGCAACGATTGTGTTTTTTTCGCAAATGCGCTTTTGTTAAATCATCCCCCGTTTGGCGAAGTTGGCTGTCTTTGTGAGGAAGAAATGGTCTTCACACAGTTCGCAACGAGCCAGGCCGTCCAAACTGCTGCATATACCCTGACTCTGTTGCACAGAACGCAAGAAAAGTGACACAATTTCCCTAGTTAAAAGAAATTCATGTTAGCAGGCAATATTAACTAAATTTGCAGGTTTAAAACTATATACTTGTGTATTGATTTTAAGAAATGCGTTGATTTTTATGGTTAGGTACACATTGATGCAACGACAGTGCTTTTTTCGTGAATGTGCTTGTTAAATCACCCATTTGGCGAAGTAGGCTGTGATTCAATGATAAATTAACAGGCACCGCATCGATTATATGCAATGCAGGACAAGCTAGATAAACTAGTAATATCATCAACCATGTGTAGTTAACTAGTGATTATGTTAAGATTGATTGTTTTTTATAAGATAAGTTTATTGCTAGCTAGCACCTTACCTTGGCTCCTTGCTGCACTCGCATAACAAGTAGTCAGCCTGCCACGCAGTCTCCTCGTGGAGTGCAATGTAATCGGCCATAATCGGTGTACAAAAATGCCGATTACCGATTGTTATGAAAACTTGAAATCGGCCCTAATTAATCGGCCATTCCGATTAATCAGTCGACCTATAAATTCAATCTCTCCTCCACTATGAGCCAGGAGAGATTGACATACATATTATTAATGTTAGCTCTCTGTGTACATCCAAGGGCCAGCTGTGCTCCCCTGTTCTGAGCCAATAACAATTTTCCTAAGTCCTCTTTGTGGCACCTGACCACACGACTGAACAGTAGTCCAGGTGCGACAAAACTAGGGCCTGTAGGACTTTCCTGTTGATAGTGCTGTTAAGAAGTCAGAGCAGCGCTTTATTATGGACAGACTTCTCCCCATCTTAGCTGGTGTTGGATCAATATGTTTTGACCATGACAGTTTACAATCGAGGGTTACTCCAAACAGTTTAGTCACCTCAACTTGCTCAATTTCCACATTATTCAAAACAAGATTTTGTTGAGATTTAAGGTTTAGTGAATGATTTGTCCCAAATACAATGCTTTTAGTTTTTTAAATATTTAGGACTAACTTATTCCTTGCCACCCATTCTGAAACTAACTGCAGCTCTTTGTTAAGTGTTGTAGTCATTTCAGTCACTGTAGTAGCTGATGTGTATAGTGTTGAGTCATTCGCATACACAGACACACTGGCTTTACTCAAAGCCAGTGGCGTGTCGTTAGTAAAGATTGAAAAAAGTAAGGGGCCTAGACAGCTGCCCTGGGGAATTCCTGATTATACCTGGATTATGTTGGAGAGGCTTTCATTTAAGTGATAATGTCGTCAAAACCAGTGTTTGGAGGATATATTGGCACGGGTGTTGTTAGGCCCGAGACAAAGTCATTCTCCTTAAAAGCAAGTTCTATGTGCGCTATTTCTATGTGCCGTACTTAAGTTGATTTTTTGCATCTTTTACTTTCGGTTTTGTACACCAGCTTCAAACAGCTGAAAATACAATATTTTTGGTTATTGAAAAAATATTTAACAATGATTCCCTACACTATACTATATTGCTTGTTTTGTCACATGAACTGAACTTAGGCGAACTATTAGAATTTTAGCAACTAGGAAATGGTAGAGCGATTTCTGCATATTGTACCTTGTACAAGTAGTACATCCAAATAAAACAGGTCAAGTGAATCACATGTCGTGGTTTCTAAATACTCCAACAGTGAATGCACACTACTGTTCAAAAGTTTGGGGTCACTTAGAAATGTCCTTGTTTTTGAAAGAAAAGCACATTTTTTGTCCATTAAAATAACATCAAATTGATCAGAAATAGTGTGTGTAACGCTCGTCGTCGGTGGAAGGAAGAGTGGACCAAAGCGCAGCGTGGAAAGTGTTCATGATATTTATTTACAAGAAACACTCAAACAAAAATAACAAATCCAAAAACGAAAGCGAACAGTTCCTTCAGGCAGAGACACTAAACAGAAAATAACACCCCACAAAACCCAAATGGAAAATCACAACTTATATATTATCCCCAATCAGAGACAACGATAGACAGCTGCCTCTGATTGGGAACCACACTGGCAAAACAACAAAGAAATAGAAAGCATAGATTTTCCCACCCGAGTCACACCCTGACCCAACCAAACATAGAGAATAAACAAGGATCGCTAAGGTCAGGGCGTGACAGTGTGGACATTGTTAATGTTGTAAATGACTATTGTAGCTGGAAACGGCTGATTTTGAATGGAATATCTACAGAGGCCCTTTATCCATAACCATCACTCCTGTGTTCCAATGGCACGTTCTGTTAGCTAATCCAAGTTTATCATTTTAAAAGGCAAATTGATCATTAGAAAAACATTTTGCAATTATGTTAGCACAGCTGAAAACTGTTGTTCTGATTAAAGAAGAAATAACACTGGCCTTCTTTAGACTAGTTGAGTATCTGGAGCATCAGCATTTGTGGGTTCGATTACAGGCTCAAAATGGCCAGAAACAAAGACCTTTCTTCTGAAACTCGTCAGTGCCTAGAAGGTCAGCATCCCGGAATCACCTCTTCACTGGTGACGTTGAGGCTGGTGTTTTGCGGGTACTATTTAATGAAGCCGCCAGTTGAGGACTTGTGAGGCGTCCGTTTCTCAAACTAGACACTAATGTACTTGTCCTCTTACTCAGTTGTACACCGGGGCCTCCCACTCTTTATATTCTGGTTAGAGCCTGTTTGCGCTGATCTGTGAAGGGAGTAGTACACAGCGTTGTATGAGAACTTCAGTTTCTTGGCAATTTCTCACACGAAATAGCCTTCATTTCTCAGAACAAGAATAGACTGACGAGTTTCAGAAGAAAGATCTTTGTTTCTGGTCATTTTAAGCCTGTAATCGAACCCACAAATTATGATGCTCCAGATACTCAACTAGTCTAAAGGACAGTTTCATCGCTTCTTTAATCAGCACAACAGTTTTCAGCTATGCTAACATAATTGCAAAAGGGTTTTCTAATGATCAATTTGCCTTTTAAAATAATAAACTTGGATTAGCTAACACAACGTGCCATTGGAACACAGGAGTGATGGTTGCTGATAATGGGCCTCTGTACGCCTATGTAGATATTCCATTCAAAATCTGCCGTTTCCAGCTACAATAGTCATTTACAACATTAACAATGTCTATACTGTATTTCTGATCAATTTGATGTTATTTTAATGGACAAAAAAAAAAGCTTTTCTTTCAAAAACACAATTTCTAAGTGACCCCAAACTTTTGAACAGTAGTGTAGGTTACAGTCCACTTGTCATTATAGCCACAAATGGTGGGAAAATGTTATGAAAATCTAGACATGGTGTAACAGGTGCAGTGTGTAATTCCTCAGTTTGCCATTGTTTGCCATTATATTGCTGGAGCTTTGATAAGAAGGCCCAGGCCTTTAAGCACATGGCTACTTACAACAAGCAAAAAAAGAAACACTGTCAAATGCGTGTATTTTTCAGCAAACTTAACATATGTAAATATTTGTATGAACATAACAAGATTCAACAACTGAGACATAAACTGAACATGTTCCACAGACATGTGACAAACAGAAATGGAATAATGTTTCCCTGAACAAAGGGGGGGTCAAAATCAAAAGTAACAGTCAGTATCTGGTGTCGCCACCAGCTGCATTAAGTACTGCAGTGCATCTCCTCATGGACTGCACCAGATTTGCCAGTTCTTGTTGTGAGATGTTACCCCACTCTTCCACCAAGGCACCTGCAAGTTCCCAGACATTTCTGGGGGGGAATGGCCCTAGCCCTCACCCTCCGATCCAACAGGTCCCAGACGTGCTCAATGGGATTGAGAGCCGGGCTCTTCGCTGGCCATTGCAGAACACTGACATTCCGGTCTTGCAGGAAATCACGCACAGAACGAGCAGTATGGCTGGTGGCATTGTCATGCTGGAGGGTCATGTCAGGATGAGCCTGCAGGAAGGGTACCACATGAGGGAGGAGGATGTCTTCCCTGTAACGCACAGCGTTGAGATTGCCTGCAATGACAACAAGCTCAGTCCGATGATGCTGTGACACACCGCCCCAGACCATGACGGACCCTCCACCTCGATCCCGCTCCAGAGTACAGGCCTCGGTGTTCCTTCGATGATAAACGCGAATCCGACCATCACCCTTGGTGAGACAAAAACGCGACTCGTCAGTGAAGAGCACTTTATGACAGTCCTGTCTGGTCCAGCGACAGTGGGTTTGTGCCCATAGGTGACGTTGTTGCCGGTGATGTCTGGGGAGGACCTACCTTACAACAGGCCTACAAGCTCTCAGTCCAGCCTCTCTCAGCCTATTGCGGACAGTCTGAGCACTGATGGAGAGATTGTGCGTTCCTAGTGTAACTCGGGCAGTTGTTGTTGCCATCCTGTACCTGTCCCGCAGGTGTGATGTTCAGATGTACCGATCCTGTGCAGGTGTTGTTACACATGGTCTGCCACTGCGAGGACGATCAGCTGTTTATCTCATCATCTTGATAAAACAACTTGTGTTATGTTGTGATCATGAGATAAATAATTCGTAATCTCGACATAATAATTATTTGATTGTTGTCCTCTCTGGGCTTTCTTGATAAACAGAGATGGTTGTAAAAAAGAAAACTTCTCCTTTAAGAGTCATGAATATTAAACATACATGGGCGAGGTCTCTTCTAGTTCCCCCAGGTGAAACCATTTAAAACTCACGACCAAACTATATGCGTCTACTAGGTGTTTAGCAAGGTCATGTAAAATGCACGTTATACCTTAAACAACGTGTGGGTTGACTTCAGCAGTTTAACTATATTCGCTACTTTATGAGTACTGTGTGGTAGCTACATTTCCATGGCTTTGAAGTTGATTGGCGTTTCCGAAAATGCAGCGATGCTCCCGGACGACTACGGTTGTGTGGTGGCGAATCGTTTCTGTCAGCTTGTGGATGACGAGGCCGACCCGTTTGACTTTATAAAACAGGCCGAGGTACAAAAGGAGAAGAAAAAGAAAGCAAACCAAATGACAGTGAAGCCTAAAAAACCTGGACAGAGGGAGTCCCAGGGAGATAGGCGGGTCTCCGTTTTAGCCGACAGAGAAGACAACCTGCCAAGAAATGAAACAGGCAGGTGGCTAGTTTAGTAGGCTAGCTAGCAAAGTTAACTAATGGCTGGCACTGCCTAATTGGCTAGCTAATAAATGCGCTTGCGTCTGTTCTGTCAAAGTGAAATTGTGTGTAGTGCACATGGATTCATTTAATGAAATGGCTACTAGTTAGACACCAAAGAAAGTACTTGGTAAAGCCTGGTTCGGGAGTTCTTTCACGTCAGTGAAGAGGGAAAGGATGCCACTGCAGCAGACTAGAGATGCACCCTATAATGTGTAAAGTTACAACAGGAATCTGTTCCAAAAACTTCGTGAAGTACAAGGTTGCCGACAAACGCACACAAAGTAGCATGATCAATTCACCTAACTAGCTGCCGAATAGGCATCAACTCACCACGTAAGTTAGCTTATTCCTAATGTTTGGCCATAGTGAGGACAGACATTTTTTGGAATAAACGTGGTGAGTGAAAATTATGAAATGGCACATTCCTTACCCGGTATCTTATTCGGCCGCTTTACAACTTTGTATGCGTTTGGCAACCTGGTTATTTACGAAGTTTTTAAAACATTCCTGTTGGACCGTTCCACAAGTTATACACACCCGTATGGTTGCATTGACGAGCATAGAGGGCGCTATGATTCTACCCTGAAAATAACTTCATGCCACTGCGTAATTCTGGCAGTCAGGCCTGCCTAGTCCTATTTCTAAATGGTGTAAATTCAGTTGATTTAGGTGCTTTCAGCACTGTGCTGATGCTGCAATGTCATTCAGAATGAGTGGCATAACAAATGGGTGATGTTTCAGTAGACTAGATATATTGGCATACAATGTTATTGTCCACTCAGAAACGGTCTACAGTAAATTTGCCTTATCTCTAGATGATGCATGACAAATTTTACAATTCCATTTCAATCTCTGTTTTCAGGTGCTAAGTGGTCTGCCCGAGGGGGAGGGGTCCAGAATGAGAGCAGAGGGGTGGTGGAGGCTGAGAGTGGTGCAAGGCGAGGTGTCCTTGGGGAACGCAGGACCAACCAAGAGGAACACCCACTGGATTACTCCATCCAGAAGTAGGTCCCCTTTCTGTGGAGATGAGAATGTTCCATTTGTCACTTGTTCCATCGCCTTCCTGGCGTGTGGCTATCCTATGAGCTTGGCCAAAGAAGCCTAAAATGTTTGACACTGCAAATGCCATGCTCAAATGAAATGTTATTTCATTACTTTGTCATTTAAAAAAAAAATGTTCTCATATGGCCATCATTAGGACCTTTAACTTTCTCCACTTATGTTCTCTCAGGCCAGCTCATTATGCTTATGGCCAAGTTCAAGGAGGTGGAGGTGGCTACAGAAACATGGATACTACCGGTAGCTTCAACCTGAGAGGCAAGAGAGAATATGAACCCCACTGTGGAACGTGAGTGTTTATCAACGTTGCAAAGTAATGTCATTGTTTACCACATGGTAAATGTGAAGTTTTCTTGTCTTTCAGAGGCATCTCCCTTGAGGAGAAGAGAGGAGGACGTGGGCCCTGGAACAGGGGCTGTGTTCAAGACCCTATTTCCATGGGGTGAGTTTACTACCTGTTATTGATTATTTTACATTATAAATCCTAGCGACGGATGGTTTAGCATGGTTACGATCTTATCTATAGTGAGGTAGGGGTGATTGTGAAGCCTGATGCAGGAGGCATCCCACCTGAGGCCGGTCAACAGCCAGCAGCGATGGCGGGAGAGAATCAGTGAGTCACCGCACACGGGGGTGAATCCAACGCATGCCCTCCACCACAACTCAACTTTTGGGGGGTGATAACAAAATCAATAGATACTGGGAAGATGCACAGTGCAACAGGTTTATTTGTTTTTAGCAGTTTTATTTATCCCTGGCATTCATCACAGCCTATCGGAGGTGGAGGGGGATGTGGTGGTCCAAGTTGCCATGGAGATGTCTCTGGACGAGTGGAAGGCCCTGCAGGAGCGGAGTCGCCCCAAGGCAGAGTTTAACCTCCGTAAGCTGGACTGCAAGGTGCCCTCCAAGGCCAGAGTAATACACAAGTCCAAATGCATTGAGGTGAGTGACCCCTTCAGATTAGAGCTGTGGAGCTTGACCTTTGGCAGGACCCATACATAAGCAATTTGGCATTTATTTGTGTTAAAGTTGTCATGTTTCTGTTGTCTACATTTGGCATTTCCTCTCCTAGAACTTGAAGGCGGAGTCTGTGGAGGAAGAGGACTGCCACTTCTCCAGTCTGCGCAGGTCTGCCAATGACATCACTTCCCACTTGGAGTTCAACTTTGGCAGCCTGCTGCGCTCCAGCCGAGGGGGGAAGGGACAAGGCAGGGGGGAAAGAGGGGGGATGACTGAAAGGGTAGGTCTTCTCTCCTTTAGACAAGATGCTGGAAACCACTACATTAGGGCAGGGGGTTTAATGATTTTTATACAGACCAGTTTTATTTTGAAGTGAATGCTGCTGGCAACGGTTTGACCATTTCCTGGTAAAAACATATTTTTATTAAATACAATGACGGATTATTTCTTTATGTAATCTGACCATTTTGTTAGGTGAGAATTTATTTCAGAAGCATGAGAAGAAGAAAAAAACCTATCCCACTTGTATTAATGTCCTGTTGTGCTTTTCTCCAGGCTTATGTCTTAGCCCCAAACCCAGAAGACCCTGATGACTTCCCTGCATTGGCTGTGGGGAGATAAATTATATGGTGATTAACCTAATACAATTTGGGAACTTATACATGGTGTGCCTTTACATTTTTTTTTTTTTATATATGTCTTGAGATTAATTATATTACAAAGGATTCCCTGTTTACATTTGCCTCCTGGTGAAATGGGTTGCTCTCTACTAAGCACTGTTTGTTGCTATGCCAACACACTGGTCTTGTGTACATTTGTTATTTCTCCTCCTGGCTTGTGTTCTGACTGAAGCAATGTTCAATAAGACCTGTGACAAATGCACTGATGGCTGGTGTCTTGTCTTACTCTGTTCCTCTTAAGGACACGACAGCCCAACAGTAAGGTTGGCCTTGCACAGTGGGTGTCCTGCCCCAGACAGAATATTGGCAGTCCATTTTCTTATAATTTTCCAATGATTCTACATTTTCAATAGCCACTGTTCAACACCCAGGTGTGATCTACTGCGAACGGCTGACTGTTCCTGTTGAGCTGTCTTGTACTTTACACACTTGTCTTACCAGTTAGGGGTGTTCTGTGGTGACTATGATGTACAGCTGCAGACAATGTTCAGAATCTTCACAGCACACACAAAACATGAACAATTCTCCCCTGTGATCAGCAACTATCTACACCTGTTCTCTGCTAGCACAATTAACTGTATAAGACTCAAGTACAAAGCTTGGAAAACAATGGAATGCACTAGTAAGGGGTGTCCAGAGTTCAGTTTGTAGAATAACAAAGACAATGGTGAGTACAAGTGGTGGGATTTTATTTTAAAACTACTCCATGTGCATGATAATCACGAATGAGGTGTCCCTTAAGGACTTATTTTTTTGTAATACTTATCTGATAGTATGGTTCACGAGTACAAAAATATTTACAAAGTACAAATCAAATGTTTTCAGTATATCAAATGTGACTTATTTACAGTTAAGTACAGCATCGCAACAAATACAGATGAGAAGCTTCACTGGGTAAAAGGGCATAGAAATGCAGACAAACCAGATATTCAGTGTGGCATTGTAGTTACATTTCTATATGCAACATTCAGAAAGATACCCCCTAGACTAGACAGCCTTCTTGAACAAGAAAAATGACTTGAGCTAGGCTTTTCACAACTTTTTATCTACAAAACACTAAGCAACTGGGCATGAAATTATCCTTAAAGGTTCAATCTGAGCGGTGCCTAGCTCTGAAGGACCTTTGTCAACAAGCAAATAAGACATGTTAGTCTGACAGTTCAGGATTGCTGTGGCAACTTTCAACGCTTATGTACAGGAAACTTCAAAAATAAAGGAACCAAGTGTTTTATAGGGCCACCCAAACGGCGTCAATGTGCCTGGGCAGATATTCTACAAAAGTGGACCTGGTGACACACCCGCTATGCTCTGCTGAGACCCCTCTTTCAAAGTCACTGGGGACTTTATACATGACCCTAAGCATTATGGGATGTTAATTGCCTAATTAACTCAGAAACCTGAGGCGTATACTACGTACCTGGTTTGAGGAGTTAGCTTCCAACTCAGGATAACCAGAAGTGGCTCATCTTTTAGCCAGGTACATTATGCTGCAATTAATGATTCAGAACTAACCTGCTCCGGGACAGGCTAACTTCATTAATACACGTTTAGGACCAATGAAATAGATTACCTCCCTCTCGCAAACATTGTCATCACCTTTATGAGGGATGACCGATTTTAAATATTGTATTTATCAAATGTTTATTAAAATACCTATCACATATTTAACAGGATGCATTTGAAAGTTCAAACAGTAAAACTTTTGTTTGACGTTATACAATTATTTTATCCATAGGAGTGGGGAAAAGGTTGTGTGCATTATAAGTAATACAAGACAGACAGCACTTCTAATAGCCTATTTCACATTATAAACTGGGTTGTTAAAGCCCTGAATCCTGATTGCTTAAATATACCCCGGCTTTCAGCCAATAAGGCCCGAGGTGGTGTGGTATATGGCCAGTATACCATGGGTAAGGGCTGTTCTTATGAGCAACGCGGAGTGCCTGAACACGGTCCTTAGCCATGGTATATTGGCCATATTTCACAAACCCGAGGTGACTTATTGCTATTATAAAACTGGTTTCCAACGTAATTAGAGCAGTAACATTAAAAGAAAAGTTGTCATACCCGTGTGATACGGTCTGATATACCACGGCTGTCAGCCAAATCAGCATTCAGGGCTCGAACCACCCAGTATATATTAGACCGTATACCATGGGTATGACAAAACATTCATTTTTATTGCTCTAATTACAATGGTAACCAGTTTATAACAGCAATAAGGCACCTCGGGTTTTTGGTATATTGCAAATATACCACAGCTACAGTGGCGTGTATTCATGAATGCCAGGCTTCCCCAAATATTTGACCCCAAAAAAAGGATATAAAATAATTTCTTTCATCTGTGTTTTCATAATTTGATGCCAGCAAGCATTTGGCCTCCCTTGATAAATGTTTGTTATAAAGGGATTAGCGCAACTGTGGGTTGTCCTGGTGCAGCAAAACAGGATGCACCTGAACTCAATTGAGTCTCACAGCAAAGAGTCTGAATACTTATGTAATTATTGCTTTTATTTACTTGCAAAAATGGTCTAAAAACCTGTTTTTGCTTTGTCATTATGGGGTACTGTGTGTAGGTAGATTGATGAGAACAATAAATAATTTAATACATTTTTGAATAAGGCTAACGAAATGTGGATAAAGGCAAGGGGTCTTAATTCTTTCCGAATGCACTGTATCACGGTGGCGTATGAATGAATGGGTTAACAACGGAATTATCACAACATAGGTTGTAATATGGCTTTTTTCCCCTGGCTTGGCTTCCTCAGTGAATTTACCCACGCACGCTACTGCACGGCTAACACGGAACACAAACCGGCTGCGCGCGTACATAAATGTATTTTGTCCCCCACACCAAACGCGATCACGACACACAGGTTAAAATATCAAAACAAACTCTGAACCAATTACATAAAATTTGGGGACAGGTCGAAAAGCATTAAACATTTATGTCAATTTAGCTAGCTAGCTTGCACTTGCTAGCTAATTTGTCCTATTTAGCTAGCTTGCTGTTGCTAGCTAATTTGTCCTGGGATATAAACATCGAGTTGTTATTTTACCTGAAATGCACAAGGTCGTCTACTCCGACAATTAATCCACACAAAACAGTCAACCAAATAGTTTAGTCATCTCTCCTCCTAGGCTTTTTTTTGACTTTATATTGCGATTGGCAACGTTCATAAATTAGGTGCATTACCGCCACTGACCTCGTTCGTCTTTCAATCACCCACGTGGGTATAACCAATGAGGAGATGGTACGTGGGTACTTGCTTCTATAAACCAATGAGGAGATGGGAGAGGCAGGACTTGCAGCACGATCTGCGTCACAAATAGAACTGACTTCTATTTTTAGCCCATGGCAACGCAGACGCTCGTTGGCACGCGTGAGCAGTGTGGGTGCAATAATTGAATAATATAGATTTCTAAATTTATTTTGCAATGCTCGCGCACGCAGTCAGCCTGTGAGCTGGAATGTGAAGCAAACTGCAGCTAGCTGCCCCTTTGCTTTTAATATACTTTGAATCCCTCAGTTACTTAAGGTTTCCTTTATTTTGGCAGTTAAATTTGAAATGGCACTATTCCCACTACTTATGGCCAGGACACACACCGTTTTGTTTCATGATATAAACAGTGAAATAAATTCCAAACTAACTGAACATGGTTTACATCTTAACCATATCTGATTGAATGGGAAGAAAAACTGAGACATCACATTTCCTCATCAACATCCCTTAAAATCAGCAATTGACTGGACTGGTTCAAGTAAAATAAACCCAGTCCCTCTTAAGAAATGAAAACAAAAATCTCAATTTGCAGGAGCTGCAGGTAGACTGTACTCCCTTAGAATTCCAGATCCTCAGGCTCAGCGCAGTAGAGGAGCTCTAGCTTTGGGTATGGAGTGACTGAAGGGACAGAAAGCACACAATTACACCCAGGAAGAGAGAAATGGGACATACAGATCATACACCTCAAAATGCTCAATAACACTACATTGGCTTCTATTCATTAGACCCTAGGGGTAAAAAAAATTGCCAGATTTTATTATGCATGCAGTCTGTCCCTTATAATAGTAATAAAGGACTAAATGAAAAGGAGAAGAGGTTGACTGGAGACATTTTGCACACTAACAATAGCATAGAACAGAGCAGTGAGACGAGGATAGAAAAAGGAAATAGATACCATAGTCTCGTAAAGCGCATTGATTGTAAAGAACATCGAGTTTTCCGTCCTCTGGACACAGTGCGTCTGTTAAGAGGGAAATTACAAAAAAGAAAACAAGGGAAAGGAAAGGGACATGTGATTCCCCTTGTAGAACAATGATTCATGTTAGCAGAATCCCAAACAGCCAATGACAGGTTGCCGGTGTCTGAAAGCAAGGAGACCGTGTGAGCAGTAAAGTCCAGAGAAGCTATAGCCAGTCATACTTCTGGATCAGCCATTCTAATAGAACATGCAAGGAGCCATAGGGAGTGTGAAGCGCTGCAGAGTGTTCCAAGTGTTTGAGCTGGAGCGTTGAGAGCTTGAAAGTTTTTGGAAGATCATGTGAAATGCTCAGTTAAGCAGACCTTGGTATGTGGAGGACCAACGGAGTAGGAGAGAGTGAGGTTGAGCCCAGAGAAAGGGGTTGAGGAGAGGCTAGGTGGGCTTGCCTTCTGAGGGGCCTGCAGCATGTTTAGGTTCGGCAGGTTGCCTGTGCTGCCTGCGTTGGTGGCTGTGTCTCTATGGCAGCCACTGGACTCACAGCACACTGGCTCTCTGTCGCTGGCCACTACATGCATGCTGCCTAGAGACCTGGCTAGTCTGGAGCTGCACAGGGAGCTGGCGGAGAGGAGGGAACGGGTTATTGGAACCATGAATGGCTATGGCTGGGTCTGTCCAGTTTACTTTACACACGTGTCAACTCTTTTCTGTATGACTGAGTAAACAAAGAGTTGCAACACAAGCCATTTAATATGAATATACAGCTAGTAAATAGAATAGTGCCCGAGCCAAAACTTAAGTTACACACACCCAATATTAACTTTCACATAAATCATGCACTGCTGTCAATGAAAGTAGTAGTCTGAATTCTCTAGGACGGCTCATTGGAGACATTGCCACTAACCTGCCCCCCACACTGTTAGCAGGCAGCGAGGATCTGGTTCTCTTCCTATTGTCTGAGGCATCAGGCCCACTAGACTGTAGGAGAATCCTGAAGCAGACACACAACTCACACTTTAATGGTGATGCTCAACATCCTCAATGTGTGTGTGTGTGTGTGTAGAAAGTGAGTGTGTGAGACATTCAGGATGTGTTTAAGTACCTTAAAGACTGCGATGAGGACCTGGTGTGAATCTTGTTCTCTTCTTGTCTGTAAATAAACACAAACACAATATTTCAACACCAACAGCAAGTGAGGGGGAAAGACAGGAGGAGATTGAGACCACAGCTTGGAGATGCAAAGACTGAAGGTGGGAGGGAGAGAGCAAACAGGCAGCAACTGCAGAATATTCCAGAATTCTAAGATCATTGATCCATGTACATTTAATTATTATTGTAATGCAATGGAACCCTCATTCATTAACCTAAGGCCCTGAGAGGTTCAAATTAGTTATCCCCAACTTTACAAGTTTGATGCAAAGCGAGCGGAATGTGAGGCAATAAAAGCATTGTTGTTTCCTCAGGTTCTGGAGGTCTGAGAGGTCAAATATAAGCTAGTTGATGTATTAGAGCACTTAATTAATTTGATAAATATCTCCTTTGATCAATTAATTGAAGTGCAACATTCAGTGTTGGGTGGAAGGGATTTACATTGGCTTTGCAGCAAAGGGAACCATTATTCCAAAACAGAGATTCAAGGAGTAAAATGTAAAGGCTATGGTTATTACTTGCCATACTTAAAGTTAAACTCAGGACAATCATTGTCAGCCAAGGAGGACACAGCGTTATAAATAAGAGACCATCGAAATGTGATTCCTGCCCTCCTCATTTTCAAAAACATAAACTTCCTTTGCAGCCAGGGGGTGACAAACGTGTAGCCGGTTTAGAAGAAGTGTAAAGTGAGGTGAGGATGGGGGGCGGGAGACAGGGCCAGGCACATAAACTGGTGTGGAGGGGGTAAATAAAGGAAGGGATACACTTACAGCATTCTCAGTTAGACTCCGGAAGGGGGAAGGGTTTGGGGGACAGACTGGCAGGAGAGCTCAGTGAAATCCTAACCCGTCTATACAGAAATGCAGGATGGAAGAAGGGAAGCCATACACAATCCACCACAGGGCAAGGCTACACAGGGACGAGAGCAGCATGGCTACCAACCATCTAAGAGGGGGAAAACATCCAACAAACAGAACAGAAACAAAAACATGACAGAGAGAAAGGAAGGATCGACAGAGAATCTCACTTTTTCTCCCCCCCACGGACTGGGTCAGGCATAGCCAACAGCAACGCCCCATCATGAGTGCTACACATCCACTAGCCTGGGTGACAGACCCTTTCTACTAAAGCCATCTGGTTGTCTTGCTTGACAAAGTAAGAAAGTGGTATTATTACATGCTGAAACTGTTAGGCACCCAGGCTACATATTCACTAGCAGAACCAGGCTAACAAGTAAAGCCTTTTCACATTACACCACAGCAGAAAGGGGTACCTGCAAGGATTTCACTAACTACTCAAGTCTCACCTAAGGTCTGGCATTGATTTTAGACATCTTCTTTTCCACAGCATGCTAAAAGTGTTTCCCAAACGGTGGACTGGGACTTTGACCCTATGCAGTGATAATAGCACCTTTGAGTCTACCATCTTCTGTGTTTGCAGAGGTATAGGCCTAAGAGTGGTTTAAAAATGGGGAAACACGAAAGCTTGCTTCTAGTTTTCTGTAAGACTGACTTCAATCAAAGACACGATGCATATATAGGCCTAGTCACCTGAAGAAAAGCTTCATGTGTGTGTGATATATATATACACACACACACACACACTTGAAGTCGGAAGTTCACATACACCTTAGCCAAATACATTTAAACTCAGTTTCACAATTTCTGACATTTAATCCTAGTAAAAAATCCCTGTCTTAGGTCAGTTAGGATCACCACTTATTTTAAGAATGTGAAATGTCAGAATAATAGTAGAGAATTATTTATTTCAGCTTTTATTTCTTCCATCACATTCCCAGTGGGTCAGAAGTTTACATACACTCAAATAGTTTTTGGTAGAATTGCCTTTACATTGTCTAACCTGGGTCAAACGTTCCAGGTAGCCTTCCACAAGCTTCCCACAATAAGTTGGGTGAATTTTGGCCCATTCCTCCTGACAGAGCTGGTGTAACTGAGTCAGGTTTGTAGGCCTCCTTTTTCAGTTCTGCCCACACATTTTCTATAGGATTGAGGTCAGGGTTTTGTGATGGCCACTCCAATATTTTGAATTTGTTCTCCTTAAGCCATTTTGCCACAGCTTTGGAAGTTGTCCATTTGGAAGACCCATTTGCGACCAAGCTTTAACTTCCTGACTGATGTTGCCTCAATATATCCACATAATTTTCCTTGCTCATGATACCATCTATTTTGTGAAGTGCACCAGTCTGTCCTGCAGCAAAGCACCCCCACAACATGATGCTGCCACTCCCGTGCTTCACAGTTGGGATGGTGTTCTTCAGCTTGCAAGCATCCCCCTTTTTCCTCCAAACATAACGATGGTCATTATGGCCAAACAGTTCTATTTTTGTTTCATCAAACCAGAGGACATTTCTCCAAAAAGTACGATCTTTGTCCCCATGTGCAGTTGCAAACCGTGGTCTGGCTTTTTTAATGGCAGTTTTGGAGCAGTGGCTTCTTCCTTGCTGAGTGGCCTTTCAGGTTATGTCGATATAGGAGTCGTTTTACTGTGGATATAGATACTTTTGTACCCGTTTCCTCCAGCATCTTCACAAGGTCCTTTGCTGTTGTTCTGGGATTGATTTGCACTTTTCGCACCAAAGTACGTTCATCTCTAGGAAACAGAACGCGTCTCCTTCCTGAGCGGTATGACGGCTGCGTGGTCCCATGGCGTTTATACTTGCGTACTATTGTTTGTACAGACGAACGTGGTACCTTCACGTGTTTGGAAATTGCTCCCAAGGATGAACCAGACTTGTGGAGGTCTATAAAAAAAATTCTGAGGTCTTGGCTAATTTCTCTTGATTTTCCCATGATGCAAGCAAAGAGGCACTGAGTTTGAAGGTAGGCCTGGAAATACAGCCACACCTCCAGTTGACTCAAATGATGTAATTTAGCCTATCAGAAGCTTTTAAAGCCCTGACATAATTTTCTGGAATTTTCCAAGCTGTTTAAAGGCACAGTCAACTTAGTGTATGTAAACTTCTGACCCACTGGAATTGTGACAGAGTGAATTGTGAAATAATCTGTCTGTAAACAATTGTTGGAAAAATGACTTGTGCCATAAACAGAGTAGGTGTCCTAACCGACATGCCAAAACTATAGTTTGTTATCAAGAAATGTGTGGAGTCGTTGAAAAACAAGTTAACGACTCCAACCTAAGTGTATGTAAACTTTCGACTTCAACTGTATATAGGCCTAGTCAACTGAAGAAAAGCAGCATAATATATATATACATATACAGTGGGGAGAACAAGTATTTGATACACTGCCAATTTTACAAAGCATGTAGAGGTCTGTAATTTTTATCATAGGTACACTTCAACTGCGAGAGACGGAATCTAAAACAAAAATCCAGAAGATCACATTGTATGATTTAAGTAATTAATTTGCATTTTATTGCATGACATAAGTATTTGATACATCAGAAAAGCAGAACTTAATATTTGGTACAGAAACCTTTGTTTGCAATTACAGAGATCATACGTTTCCTGTAGTTCTTGACCAGGTTTGCACACACTGCAGCAGGGATTTTGGCCCACTCCTCCATACAGACCTTCTCCAGATCCTTCAGGTTTCGGGGCTGTTGCTGGGCAATACGGACTTTCAGCTCCCTCCAAAGATTTTCTATTGGGTTCAGGTCTGGAGACTGGCTAGGCCACTCCAGGACCTTGAGATGCTTCTTACGGAGCAACTCCTTAGTTGCCCTGGCTGTGTGTTTCGGGTCGTTGTCATGCTGGAACACCCAGCCATGACCCATCTTCAATGCTCTTACTGAGGGAAGGAGGTTGTTGGCCAAGAACTCGCGATACATGGCCCCATCCATCCTCCCCTCAATACGGTGCAGTCGTCCTATCCCCTTTGCAGAAAAGCATCCCCAAAGAATTATGTTTCCACCTCTATGCTTCACGGTTGGGATGGTGTTCTTGGGGTTGTACTCATCCTCCTCCTTCCTCCAAACACGGCGAGTGGAGTTTAGACCAAAAAGCTCTATTTTTGTCTCGTCAGACCACATGACCTTCTCCCATTCCTCCTCTGGATCATCCAGATGGTCATTGGCAAACTTCAGATGGGCCTGGACATGCGCTGGCTTGAGCAGGGGGACCTTGCGTGCGCTGCAGGATTTTAATCCATGACGGCGTAGTGTGTTACTAATGGTTTTCTTTGAGACTGTGGTCCCAGCTATCTTCAGGTCATTGACCAGGTCCTGCCGTGTAGTTCTGGGCTGATCCCTCACCTTCCTCATGATCATTGATGCCCCACGAGGTGAGATCTTGCATGGAGCCCCAGACCGAGGGTGAATGACCGTCATCTTGAACTTCTTCCATTTTCTAATAATTGCACCAACAGTTGTTGCCTTCTCACCAAGCTGCTTGCCTATTGTCCTGTAGCCCATCCCAGCCTTGTGCAGGTCTACAACTTTTCCCTGATGTCCTTACACAGCTCTCTGGTCTTGGCCATTGTGGAGAGGTTGGAGTCTGTTTGATTGAGTGTGTGGACAGGTGCCTTTTATACAGGTAACGAGTTCAAACAGGTGCAGTTAACAGGTAATGGGTGGAGAACAGGAGGGCTTCTTAAAGAAAAACTAACAGGTCTGTGAGAGCCGGAATTCTTACTGGTTGGTAGGTGATCAAATACTTATGTCATGCAATAAAATGCAAATTAATTACTTAAAACTCATACAATGTGATTTTCTGGATTTTTGTTTTAGATTCCGTCTCTCACAGTTGAAGTGTAACTATGACAAAAATTACAGACCTCTACATGCTTTGTAAGTAGGAAAACTAGCAAAATCGGCAGTGTATCAAATACTTGTTCTCCCCACTGTATATAGGCCTACACACCTGAGGAAAGGCTTCACAATGTGTGTGAATACAAAATCACCTAAAATATATATATATATATATATATTAAAGTAATAAATAAGTAAAAAATGTATTTTAAAAACTTCCAAATGTTGTCCCACAGAGAACACCAAGGGCATGTCACAATCACGTGTAGGCTACTATCATAAGTCTGTAAAGGTGCCTGTGGCAGATAGTGGTCAATTAAGGATAGAAATTGAGACTTACTGGCAATAAGAGCAATATAATTCCAAAGACAAGAGTACAAGGGACAGAAGAAGTAGCCTATGGTGCTTGAACCTTTACTACCACAAGAGTCCGAGGGATTCTTCCAAGATAGATGTGGGTTTGGTTCAATAGAGGACTTTTAAACAGGAGGAAGCAAGGCTTGAACAGTACACAGGCACTGACCCAGTCACAAACACAATGGAAAAATATACATTTGCTGCATTTTACATTCAACCCGGCCCAATACATATTACACACATACAATACAGAGGCCATGCATGTCAAAGGTTAAATCATGCTTTTAGTCGTGCATTTGTAAAAAAAACAGATCACACGTGCCCAGTCAATGTTGCATTGTGCATTTTAGTCCTTTTCACAGAGAGAGAAAAAAAGGTAGCTAGATTATGATTCAGTTTATTAGGAAGTTAAGGTTTGGCCTGCGATTCACAGCATATTGGTGTATCCATGATGGAGAAACTCACATTCTGTCTCACATCAACAGTACAAGAAGTCCTACAGTGGATTCTCACCCTTGCTAGCCTGTGCAGATCAAAGCAGCACGTGCCAGAACAGGTGACCAAAATCATTAATCACATTATGCATCCATCCACTGCCTACCTTATCGTACCGCGGTCACCCAAAAGCCACACATCCATTGGCATGGCACAATTTAGACAGGAAAATGAAGCTAGTCAGACAGGAAGTGACATGCACTTACCTCCATTATACAAAACCTCACTTCCTCTCTCTCTGTTTTTTCCCCCCCTCTGTCTCTCTGCTACATTTTAAAATGCAGACACTCCAGACAGCACTCTGGCCACACGATGCCTAAGAGGCTCCAGCAATGTACTACCGCCTGCCTGCCACGGGATAACAAAACCCACAGCCATAGGTGTACACAGTTGCCTACAAACTGTTCCATGTTGGCACCAAATGTTCCACAACAACAACATTCTCATTTGGATTCTCATTGGATTTGCCAACATGGGACCCTTTAAAATAGCAAATCTGGCACCCATTAAAATAGTAAAGTATGCCTAGCCCACGTGGGCTAGGCATACTTCACTCGGCATACTTTGAATGACTACTTTCAGTCATTCAACATAGCCAGTATAATCAACAATCAATTCGTGTTAGGATCTTGAGTGGCAGCTATATGGTATGGTTCTGAGGCAGTGCAGTCAGTGGAAAATAAGCCATGATTACTAGACCAAATACATGGCACAAACAGAACAATCTGACTGTTATTTTAAGGTAATTAAAGCTGTAAAACTAAGCTAAACTCCATTCAACCCAAAGCCTGTAGAAACCCATAGTAGATGGGTATAATGGGCAAGCTATCTTGAGGCAAAAATCAAATACTTGTCA
This sequence comes from Salvelinus namaycush, assembly GCF_016432855.1. Classification (NCBI taxonomy): domain Eukaryota; kingdom Metazoa; phylum Chordata; class Actinopteri; order Salmoniformes; family Salmonidae; genus Salvelinus; species Salvelinus namaycush. The sequence continues at coordinate 26,449,599 of NC_052324.1, forward strand.
CCCAAGAAGGCATGGTGGGGCTTGAAATGACCTGAAAAAAGGAAACCCTACAACAATATCAAAGGATCTCAAGTCATAATCCAGATGAAACCTCAACTTCCTCTAAACATCAAAATGACTTGGATAAGCTGACTGCACAGGCTGCTCCTATCCCCCCCCCCGAAACAAGTCAGTGTGATGCATGGTGGGAGTTGTAGGCAGATCAGAGACTTACGATAGGGAACCTGTGGATGTTCTTGCCTGCCTCTTGCTCTTCAGGGCTCGCAGTTTATCACCCTGGGTGATGCCATTCCTCTCCTCATCGTCACTATACTGAGGAAGACAAGACGGAGACAAACATTCAAAGAATGTGTAAAAAAAGAAAAGGAGATGAATACATTTGCTTACCATTCCCTCCCTTCTTTACGTGAAGGTATATTACATTTATGCATATCAAAACCAGAAAGGATTTCCAAAATTCTCACCAGTTCTGCCTCTTCCTTTTTGGACCCCCTGCTTTTGTTGCTGCCGTTGATAGTGATGTCATCAACCCCCGACAGTATTCTGGTGACGGCCAGCTTGCCGTTCTCCTGCTCGTTCATCTTCTCCCGGAAAACATCTCCCTCCGACCACAGGCTGATCTGCTTACTGCAGCATCGTGAGAAAAACAGCAATCAAGATGTACATCTCCCTACAAACATATTGGTTACTGATCAACAATTGACACTCAACTCAATCAAAGAACTCCCAGAACTGAAACACTTGAGTTGAATTGAGTTAGTGCTGGGTTGGAACAAAAGCATGCCTGTGGCTCCCCAGGACTAGAGCTGGTGACCACTGATCTATACAGTAAAATCCGTCACAACAATGGATTGAATCTAGATAAAAATCAGACACATACTCTTCCACAAAGTTTTGTTGTGGTCCGATGACTGATCCAGGCCGGCAGATCCTCATCCAGGCGATGGCCTCAGACGCAGTCAGACGGTAGTGCTTCATCATGTAACAGCCTATCAGAGTGCCTGTTCGACCCAGACCCGCTGAAAAATGTCGGCATTGGTTAAATACATAGTTATTGATCAGACTTTTGGTGCAAATCTTACCCATTCTTTTGGGACAGAGGCCTACACATTGTGTTGGGGATATGGCTTCCAGCCCTCCACTCCAGATGGTATAAAAGGATAACATAATGAGGTCTTGTACCTTTGCAGTGAACAGCGATAGCTCCATCTGCGTTCTCACAGATGTTGAGGAACTTCCTGACGATGGAGTCATTTGGCGTGCTTCCGTCCACGAAGAAGAGGTCGTGGTGCTCGAAGCCCATGTCAGTGAAGCGCTTGGCATCGTACATCTTCTTGTTGAGACGGACGATGGCTGTGATGTTGTGTTTCCTGAAATAAGGAAAGTAGGCCTCGGGGGCATGGAGAGGGTAACCTGGAGAGAGAACAAGGGTTTTGTAGAAAGATGCAATTGAAAAAAAATACATACAAAAAAATGTGTACACCTGAAGTAACATTTGTGCACAGATGTGTAGCTGAAGTGTACACACAGTGTATACTTGTAAAATGAACAATTAATTGATTACGGTCTGTGACTGAAATATTGCATGTTATTCGATATCCACTTTGCAAGTATAGGCTACTAACACAGTTTAAGGGAGGTCATTTCCCAGTCATTCTCAGTAGGGAAAATATCCCAATTTGGCAGCATGTCCTTACTTCTCAGATTGCAGAAAGCTAATGTGGAGGGTTTCACATACCGTTCTCTATTTTGCTTTTTGGATGAGGGCCACTAAACGCTAAGAACTTCCCAGGAATAATCCAGTTGAAATCTCCATTTTCTGCTCTCTGCAAAAAAAAGATGTGGACAGAATTATGAATCACTTATTGATGTTTGCTCAACTTGCATTCTGAAGTATGATAATGAAAAGGGACCTCATAATGCTCGTATTCCTCCACATCAAACTGGGAGAAATCAAGCCAGCCAAACTGCAGAGCCTGAAGAGAAAATGAATGGAAGTTAGATTTCCATGCTCCGAATAAAATAAGGCAATATGTCATAAATGTGCAGCTGCAAATTAACTTGTTAGTCTAACATCAGACTGACTGAAGCAGTGTACCTTGTATATGGCGCGCAGGCAGTCTAGAATGTTCAGATTGTACATACAAGTTCCAAAAGAGGCATCTCTGTTTAAAATAAACCAGAAACAATCCAAATCAACTCCATCTTTTTAAAGCATTCATACCACATGTATAAGTAGAGATGCACGATATATCGGTGAACATATCGGAATCAGACGATATTAGCTAAAAATTCCAACATCGGTATCGGCCAATGTCTAGTTTAACGCCCAGATGTGCAAAACCGATGTCAAAGCTGACGTGCATACCTATATAACGTACATACATGACGTAATGACGCCACGTAAAATTATGCGCTACACGTGCAACACAGCATTCCTAACCTAGCCCACAATGTCTGCTGCGTGGATCGAGCAGTCAAGCAGTCATTTGAAAGAGTAATACAATTTCAACGAGACAAACCACTAAAGCCAAGATAATGGAATTCATTGCCCTTGACAATCAACCATTCTCTGTCGTGGGTGATGTTGGCTTTCACCGACTGGTCGAGCACCGGTACACACTACCAAGTGCTCTATTTTTCAGATGTTGCCCTACCGGAGTTAACACAGTATTAGCGTCACTGCTATTAGCTTCACGACATACATACTATGGAACACCGTTTGGGTCTTTGCGTGTCAAAAATAGATATAGCAGCACTGTCAAAGCTGTACAGAAAAGTCTGCAAACAAGCAAACACCGGCCACGAACGATGTGTTTATCATACCGCCTTGGTAATAAAGTATAATTTGTTTGACCGCAACCTCTGGGGTAGCTCGCACCAATACAACAAACCTGAAAACAATGACCAGTAGAACCTGCAGTCATTTTCATTTTTCTTAGCAATGATTTAGGAATCCTTGTGAGTAAGTATTAGCTAGGTTGCCACTTGTTGTTCACCTATTGAAATTGAACTTCAGTTCATTAAAATGAATAGCTAGCCAGCTACTTAACCCTGTTGCCCAAAGCTAACGTTATAAGCAGCCAGCTAGCTTCATCGGGCTAGTGAGGCTTGACCGCACCAGGCTATGTGTTGTGAAGCTTGCCACAATAAGTATTAGGCACAAGTGGAATTTGCGGTTTGCCTTCAAAATAAAAGTCTGTAATGCAAATGATTACAAATAGTGGAATTATGCCCTACTTTCATTTTGAAGGCTAACCGCAAAGTCCACAATTTCTATTTTTTTCACCTTTATTTAACCAGGTAGGCCAGTTGAGAACAAGTTCTCATTTACAATTGCAACCTGGCCAAGATAAAGCAAAGCAGTGCAACAAACAACACAGAGTTACACATGGAATAAACAAACGTACAGTCAATAACACAACAGAAAAAAAGTCTATATACAGTTTGTGCAAATGGCACGAGGAGGTACGGCAATAAATAGGCCATAGTAGCAAAGTAATTACAATTTAGCAAATTTACACTGGAGTGATAGATGTGCAAGTAGAAATACTGGTGTGCAAAAGAGCAAAAAGGTAAATAAAAACAATATGGGGATGAGGTAGGTAGATTGGATGGGCTATTTACAGATGGTCTGTGTACAGCTGCAGCGATCGGTTAGCTGCTCAGATAGCTGATGTTTAAAGTTAGTGAGGGAGATAAGTCTCCAACTTCAGCGATTTTTGCAATTTGTTCCATTCATTGGCAGCAGAGAACTGGAAGGAAAGGCGGCCAAAACAGGTGTTGGCTTTGGGGATGACCAGTGAGATATACCTGCTGGAGCGCGTGCTATGGGTGGGTGTTGTTATCGTGACCAGTGAGCTGAGATAAGGCGGAGCTTACCTAGCAAGGACTTATAGATGACCTGGAGCCAGTGGGTCTGGCGGCGATTATGTAGCGAGGGCCAGCAGACAAGAACATACAGGTCGCAGTGGTGGGTGGTATATGGGGCTTTGGTGACAAAACAGATGGCACTGTGATAGACTGCATCTTGTTTGCTGAGTAGAGTGTTGGAGGCTAATTTGTAAATGACGTCGCCGAAGTTGAGGATCGGTAGGATAGTCAGTTTTACGAAGGTATGTTTGGTGGCGTGAGTGAAGGAGGTTTTGTTGCAAAATAGGAAGCCGATTCTAGATGTAATTTTGGATTGGATTAGCCACTATTGTGGCTCATCCTTACTGTGGCTAGCTTCACATAGATGGGTCCGAACACCATTAATCAAATAAGAACTGTCTTATAAATTAGGGTTATTTTAGATGACACCTAGCTATATAGTTAGCTGGCTAACTATATAGCTACTGAAACAGATTGTCGTTTTGCTATGTTTTTGGGGAAGAACATTGTTTGCATTCATAAGCAAGCTAGCGTTTTTTTTTTAATGACCAGCACTGTAAGTGTGCGAGACAACTTTACCAGCATATGTATCGATGAATCGTTGTGACATATGAAATACGAGTGAGTGTAATCAATGTGTAATAACTACATAAAAAATGTATGAACCCGTTAAATTATTATGTGACGTGCAGTTATAGTCAGGTCCTGATTGGTCAACAAGCTTATTTGACACGTCAAAGACGTAGAAACATGTCAAAGACATACAAATCCTGGTTGAAAATGAAACGACTGAACAAATGAACAACGAAACAGCACAGCAAGTAAGTGAAAGAAATTGGTTTTGATTATGTTTTACTGGTAATGGGGACATACGTAAATGCCAACAAAATAACTTTTTGGTCACTGTGGTGTGTGTAACCTTTATTTAACTAGGCAAGTCAGTTAAGAACAAACTCTTATTTACAATGACCTTATTTACAATGACCAGCCAAACCCGGACCACGCTGGGCCAAGTGAGCGCCGCCCTATGGGACTCCCAATCACGGCCGCATGTGATACAGCCTGGATTCGAACCAGTGACTGTAGTGATGCCTCTTACACTGAGATGCAGTGCCTTAAACCGCTGGTCCATGTGTGTTTTTTAATTGTTTAACTTTACTAGAATGCTTAAAAGGCCAATAAAATTTTAAATATCGGTATCGTTTTTTTTGGCAAGGAAAATATCGGATATCGGCCAAAAAAGTAATATCGGTGCATCACTATTTATAAGGTATAAATACATACAAATTACAGCTCCAGACAGCATGATAAAAACTTAATGACATTGATCAATTGTCATAGACACTACTTTCTAACATGTGCGCTTGAGAAGTTCCTCACTCTGAAGTTCTCCTTCAGTGTGTGTGTGTGTACCTGAAGGACAGGTAGGTAGAGTTCCTGGACACCAGTAGACTGTAGGCTTCCTCTGGCGTCTTCTGCAAATGCATCACCTTCAAACAAAAATGGAGAAACTACTAATGGATAGCAACATTTTAAATGAAGATACACAAGCACTTTTAGTGCACGGTAACATGTAATCCATCATGACTCAGGGCTATCAATGGGTATGACTTCTCTGCTGAGTGAGAAATACTTACTGCATATGAACCAATAAGATAGGCAGCATTGGCTTGTTTCTTATTATCTCCACAGGTATAGAAGACTATCTTCTTCTTTGCTAGTGTGAATGACTGCTCCAGATGTGGTGAAACGACAACAAAATAACACTGTTAGCCAGGCTTACAATTCTGCACATCATTACACACATCACTACTTGGCCTGGACATCTCTGAAATCTGAAATCAATGCCTTACAAATCACTCCCTGTTCTAAAACCCTGCCAACATTCTCTTCAGAATATACAAACATTACCCCTTCTCTGACTAGTGTGACATAACTTCTATTTGGTTAGGCTGAGAACTTGACTATTAACTGTCAGTTCTCTGTCAGCGTGTTTGTTGAGGTTGAGTTTCTTTACCTTGAGCTTTTTAGTGAGTTTGCAACAAAAGCGATAGAACATGGCCAGGTTGAGCGGGCCAAAGTCTGCATAGAAGCTGGGAGAGAGAGAGAACAAGGCACAGGCAGGTTAGGTTGACTGTTAAAGCCAAGTTTCATTAGAGACTATTCATAAAAGTCCAACGTTGAGAATGTTGCAGATAGATCACCTATTCTCTGTGACTTATCTACATTATATATTCATATGTGAGTGTTCTGTAATGTTGCACCAGTCTTTAATTGTCCAATAGATTTAATCAATTAATCCACTACCCAAAATGAAGCCCCAGATGAAGACCTATGGGTGGAGACATTTATTGTGACAATAACCATATTTCAGAGCCTGTTTCACTATGTGAACTTCACTCTTAGCTGATGAACATTCATACACCACACCTGCTATCAGTGTTCTAAACTTTTTATAGTGTTTTATTAGAGCTCATAAAAACAATACAGTATGCCTACTATTAGTGGGACCAAGATAAGATACAATTAAAATTGACAACATGAACTCCCTTTCATGATTGAGAAATAAATATATTTTATTTTTATGTAACCTTTTCATTAGGGAGCCATACTGAGACCAAGGTCTCTTTTATAGATGACCTCCGAATTACAGAAAATACACACATCAAAATATTAATACATAATGCATCTGCAATGGCTTATAAAACTGACTGAGCAGATATCAAAACAATATACTAGTGAATTGCAAATGGCACAGTATTTTGGATATGGTCTACAAACATCCTGTAATATAAAGTACCCACTTCTCATATGACAGCTCTTCGTCTATGCAGAAGAAATGTCTGTCAGCTGTGCTTTTAATCTTCTGCTGCAGTATGGCGAAATACAGTTGATCTTGAGAAAAAAAAAATATATACAACAAGAAAGGTGGTTTTAAAAGCTTTGCTTGGCATATGGACAGTCAAACAAACATACAACGTAGCTACAACTGAATGTTTGTTAATTGGGACAATGTATGGACAAAACAAATGGTACACATCCTACACGTCGCACGTGTCAGTTTGAATTTGAATTTCCCCCGGAAATGCCTCGACGGACTAAAGTCAACAATCTGCAGGTTTTGTTTGCTTTCAGAACAGCACTTACCTTTGACGATTTCAATACTTTTACTTGTGACATTGTCCTCGGTCATTCTGATAGCGACTTGAGCCAACAATAAGTTAACAAATCAAGTTTAACGGCAATTGCTTGCAGTCTTTACTTTATAGACGCACCTAAATAATAACTTAAACGTCTGTCATAGGCACAGACCAGCACAATCACATACACACTCAGTAGGTTAAACAAAATCTATTTTCTATATCCCGTGAAATTAAAACGCTCCACTGAAGCGAACTGCATGTGGTATAGACTACCACTCAAAAACCATAGAAAATTTGAGATTAAAAAAAAATAGCCTAGCATAATGCTTTGCTGGGCAAGGGCTATAAATGTGTCTGTCGTCCGTCTCAGTTAACGAAATCTCTCAAGATATACTGATATGACAAATAAAACGTGAACTGGCTTAGCGATGAAAAATAACTGCCCGCATAGGAGAGGTGCTACGTACTCTGCTCAAACCGAGTTTTGAAGGAAACTCATAAGCGCCACCCTCTGCAACAATGTAACGCTCTCGCGTAACGTTATTGGTTCAAGGAAACGGTGAACGCTACACAGTTGCATGGTTGGCAGGCCAATCATCCTACATTCTAGCTTGAGGATTTTTAAAGTTCACTTGAGATTCTAATTGGAACGCTGCCTAAACCGTTGCTTGGAGATTAGTTTCGCTTGGCCAATATAAATATATTTCCTACTTTGACGGAACACTTGTGAGGGATGGGTACGTTAGATCAAGCGATGTGTTGAATTCATTGCAACATTTTTTCTTACCAAGCTATAACAAAACAATAATGTTTGGTTGGTTCTACAGGACTGTAGCTTATCACGCAGGAGGTAGCCCGACAAATAGCCTACAATTGACGTATTGTTTCTGTGTGCAAGAAACTCAATGAAAAATAACAAGTGAGACAACTTCATTTAGTGCTGCTCGGTTTATAAAAACAGCCTAATTATCAGCCTTTTGATTCAGATTTATTTTAGCCTATGCTCATTTCGGGGTCATAAAGGATTCTGCATTCTCTGATGCTCATGGTCAATATAGAAATAGGCCTAGACGAAAATGAATAAATTGGGGTATATGTGATCTGACTGCAGCATTGGTCACTGCATTTACGCAGCAGCATAAAAATGCATCCAAATGTAAATCAGGAATAGTCACAAGAGGATCAGTAAAATATAACCTGCATCATAGAAACTCTAAATTAGTTGTTTTTCATTCAGGCTGTCATGTCTGACATGCCATCAAAAGGCGGACAACGTAGTGTCCCAACGATAATATGTAGTCAATACTGTACTTCAATGCGTTAGCGATTAGGAACCGATGGTGTCGCCATTTTAGGTCAAAACAGCTGCAGGAAAATCAATTGTAGGTCTAATAGTCAGCCACATCTTATTATCTGCATTCAGACACCGCAAGGCCAGGTAGCCTATTGTATTTGCACAAAGCTTGCTCTAAACAGAGTAAGTAGCCTACGATGGGATCCATTCCCCCAGTCGCTTACCTGATATTATACTAATGTAAATATCTGACTTTGGCTCCGCCTCCTCTCTCTGAGCTGCAAAACGCTTTTTCCTTGACTCGGGTCGCCTCTTTTCGCTTTTGCGCTTCATTCTCGCTTTTAAGCATGCACTGCCAGCATCTCCAAATCACGCAATAAGATCTTCTGTCTGCAGTGGGGTTGTCCTAGTTTTCGGTGCTTTATTTGATGCTCTCTTTTGCTATTTAGCTACGATGTCATCTGAAACGCAGTTGTTCGTTCTCCCCTCAGTTTTTCCTCTGGTGACGTCTGTGAACGGGCCAGTTTCTAAGCCCCACTTCTGTGACGTAAGAGGTTGCCAGCCCCTCACTAGTCACTAGTGCTACACTATGAAGTTGGGCTACTATTAAAAAGAAATACACATAAAGGTTGGCATAGCCTAAATAGAATAGGCTGATACGTTATTACAATGTAATAACAATCTTTTTTTGAGAAGGTTATTTAATGGGGTTTTAGAGAATGATGTAGAATTAATGTGTAGAGGACTTGATGTCTGATGGGGTGATATGTAGCCTAAGCCTATTGGTGAGCCATTGAATTATGACAATTATGACAAAGATGCAGCAGTGAAAAAGAAAGTATTTTTTTATGTACATGATTATAATCAGACAATTAAGCATGCATCTCCAACACGGTGTCAAGCCTGGGTGGCTGACTGTTTTTTGTATTCAAAACCAAAAATGTACTATTGACATGAGATTAATTTTTTTCATCATGGCACAAAAACAAAGCAGGATACACAAGTGGGCTACACAACAATGATCTTTGGCTTATCACTGAGGTCCAGTGTGTGTTGTACTCCGGACAGCTGTAGCAACCAGTTGATGGGCATGTGGTCCAGCCGGTTCATATCAAAATGGGCAAAATGGACCTCAGAGCCTGGGCAGAATGACAGATTTGCACACTAATAGACAGAGCAGTATATTCACAACATATGCCATATTGGATACTGACCCAACTCAATTTTAGACAAATGTAAAAATTAAAAGGGATATACCACTGTGCATAAAACCTATAGAATAGCCCAAGATATGAATCACATGCACTACAGTAGGCTATTTGTAAGCTATAGCTAATACTATCAACAACACTGTAATAGCACAATGCAGTTACCTGGGCCAACGATTATGGCTCCACCCTGCTGTCGAGGATCTCCCTGGAAGTCAAATATAGGGCTGGTCATGGCCCTCCACATGCTCTTCATATGGCCCACCAGCATACCTGACTTCACATGAGGGCTAGGTTTGGCTAGACAGACAGAAAATGTTTTATGTTTAATTTTATTACAGCTTTTATGTAGAGTAGACTATTGCTATTTCAGGAATACAACAAAAGACAGAATGAATGTCTCACCTGATTCCACAGACATCTCTCCTCTCCTCATCCCCAGTCTTTTGTATATGCATCTCTCTGGGTCGACGTATATGTCATGAGGGTAGCCAGTCAGTGAGCAGAACGACTACATCACACAGAGAAAACACACGTCAGACACTGCACAACAACACAACAAACAAGAGCTTACAAGTATTATTGACATTGACATAATTGCAGAATGATACATTGAATATGCCTACCTCAATATGATGATGAGATGATTGTCCTATAACAACCAGTCTGAGACCAGCTTCCTGCATTGAATATATGAAAACATTCATCAAGTTAGACATAACAAGTTATAGCCTATATTGTAGGCTATGTCACATTTGTCACTAAAATCAAAGTTTATTGGTTACGTTCACAGATGTTATCGCGTGTGCAGCGAAATTATTGTTTTTCTAGCTCCAACAGTGCAGTAATAGGCCTAATACCTAGCAATAAAAAAACAATACGCACATAATCCAAAAAGTAAAAAGAAAGAAATTAAGAAATATCAGAACGTGAAATGTCAGAGTAGGGAATAGTGGGTAAACATTATTAAAGTATCTAGATGAAAATTATACTTTATCTAATACTGCAAATGGTTTTCAATAAAGACAGTTATAGACTGAAGAAAGTAGCAACTGGAAACGTTTCCCTATTAGAAAACGTCAAAGAAAAAAATAACACTTCACCACTCACCTTTAGAACTTCCGCTGGTATTCTGCTCAAATCATCCACATATTCTTTGCAGGTGTGGCACAAGAAATTCTGTCGAAATACAGAGTGTCTGCTGTTATTCGTTCTAATAGTCTCCCCCTCTTTGAACAGTGAACATCTGTGCATGTCGTGTCCTCATAATCTGTCTAGTCTGACTGCGCTGAACAGCACGCTAGCTAGGCTACTTTGTTGCCTGCGCAGCGCTGCCAGAAGCATGTCGTTGCTTTTACAACTATTAGATCAATATATAAGGTTTAGAAACCTAGCCCCAACGCCATAAATTATTCTAAGTGTAGGCTATGTAGGATAGTCTAAATGTTTTGTAAAGTGAATATACCGTAAAGTAGCCAAATATTTCCTACCCGAACAAAAATAACGACTGATTTCCTGTCTTGGTAAAACTCTTTGAAGAGAGTTGAGACTCCATGTCGGTCATAAATCAAACAGTCCTCTACATCCTCAAGACGAACATTTACGGGTGGTCTCTTGATCTCTCGATGATCCTTCGTTATTTGTTGCGTAATAGGTGGATCTGTCGCCATCGCAGCATTTCATGGTAGCTTAATTTTTCCAAGGCCGTCTGCCCATGCTATTTTGGGACTTGCCGTCGAAGCGTTATCTGGCTTCAGGTCAGGAGTAGGCTACTGAACACTATTCACGCCCATTTTCGTGTGCAGTCTTGCCTCGAATGTCTCTTATTTGCCCATAGGCTAGACTTTTACCACACACGTTCATTCTATAGCCCACTTTTAACAAAGCAGGCATATGGACCAATTTGGGCAACCTCAAAGGCTAGAAGAATAGGCCTACCTGTGTCTGTGTGTGTGTAATTTCTAGCATATAGAAGGAGAGAAAACAGCTATGATGGGGGTTTCATCCTATGACCATGTGTGCAAAGTCTAGGGGAGATTCTCATTTGGGCTCGTCTGGCTCACACCAGCAGCTCTCGAAGTGGGTCGCGTCAGACATACTACATTTGGGCACATTTTATTAATTTGTATTAAACTTGTCAAACTGTACAAACATATAAGGAAGTTTAATTATACATTCAAAATGCATTGGTTAAGTTAGCAAAGAACATAACCAAGAACACAGGTTTAAGAAAATAAATATATATATATATATATATTACAAATGTCACAGGGGTCTTATACTGTATACTGTACATACAATTATATATATCATATCAGCTTGTATGTATCAAAGGCAGCACTGAGTTTCAGGGTATGTTTGTTTTTAACAAATCTTAATGATTGCACAAAATATAAAGCTCTCTTATCAATAATAAGATAGTCTTCAAATATCTACATTTGTATATACAGAATTTGGCTAATACTATGACATTATTGACTATGAAATGTAAATAATTTACATCTTAGAATAAATTAAATTTGACATCATTGTCTGTGAAATTGGCAATATTCATATTCTTTGAAAATAACTCCACCCAGAAACAGGTGATATGATCGATCACAGCAAAATAAAATATGTTCAGTAGTTTCAATGTCATTCCCACAAAATGTACAGCCATTACGCTCTACATTGAATTTCAATCTTTAAAATTAATTTGATGAACAAATATGTTGAATTTTAAAATGGTTCTCTTTGGCCATCAGTGGTATAGGACAAATATGTTGTTCTTATTTTCTTGATTTCAGATGCATCAAACATTTGACAGATATAATTCCTTTTGAATTAACTGTTCTAGGAATAATTATTTGGAAATAACTTGTCTGACATGTTTGTTACACTTCTTATCCCCTAAACAACAGGCATTATGTACACTGAACAAAAATATAAATGCAAGATGCAGCAATTTCAAAGATTTTACTGAGTTAGTTTTTTTAAGGAAATCAGTCAATTTAAATATAAAACACTAAGACCTAATCTATGGATTTCACATGACTAGGAATACAGATATGCATCTGTTATTCACAGATACCTTAAAAAAAGGTACGGGCGTGGATCAGAAAACCAGTCAGGATCTGGTGGGACCACCATTTGCCTCATGCAGAGCGACATCTCATTTGCATAGAGTTGATCAGGCTGTTGATTGTGGCCTGTGGAATATTGTCTCACTCCTCTTCAATGGCTGTGCAAAGTTGCTGTATATTGGTGGAGCTGGAACACGCTGTCGTACAAGTCAATCCAGAGCATCCCAAACATGCTCAAAGGGTGACATGTCTGGTGAGTATGCAGGCCATGGTAGAACTGGGCCATTTTCAGCTTCCAGGAATTGTGTACAGATCCTTGCGACATAGGGCCGTGTATTATCATGTTGAAACATGAGGTGATGGTCGGGGAGGAATGGGTCTTCCTTTCCTGTGGTGGTCCTCATGAGAGCCAGTTTCATCATAGCGCTTGATGGTTTTTGTGACTGCACTTGAAGAAACTTTAAAAGTTCTTAATGTTCCGTATTGACTGACCTTCATGTCTTAAAAAGTAATGATGGACTGTCGTTTCTCTTTGCTTATTTGAGCTGTTCTTGCCATAATATGGACTTGGTATTTTACCAAATAGGAAAAATCTGAGTACGGCGAAAGTGTTTTCTTATTGAGAAAAACAACATTTTGATATTTTACCTGAATTATTGCAAATTGCAGATTATTGTGTCCTAAAACGTAAACGCTCTACTTGTCTGCACGAGCGGATTATGATAGCGCCAATTGGAGGGGGGAGCACCGCGTGAACTGGTGAGCAACAATACAATGTGGAAGCAATGCACCCTCCCTCATCTAGCATAGATGTTGCTAGGGATCTTCAGCACAGTTGATCTAGACCTAGCCACTGTTTTACTACCACTGTAGCTATTACTATCCACCGAGGTAAAGACAGCTTCAGGTTGGATATTCAACGGATATTCGCGCTTTCAAACCTCAATAGCTTTCAAACCACTTGAGCCACAGACTCCAAAGAAGTGTCATGATGTTGGAAAAATTGCGCACAACATTGCACAGGTCTTATTTTCACGATTTGGACATTAATTCGCTTTCCAAAGCTAATAAACATGTGGAAATGTGAGCAGCATTTTGTATTCCAAGTTGAATTAGTTAGGGAGGTTCAGAATGTCCACTGAGTGGGCCTACATATTGCACACCCTTTAGTTTGTCAATTTTCATCTCACACGTTTTTAAATGAAATTTTCAAAATGTAAAATTTAAATAGCTCCTTGGTCATGTGACCTAGTGACTTCAAACAAGGTTCAGAATGTCCACTGACTACCTTCATATCGCACACTCTGATGTTTGTCTACTTTCATCTCATGCTATTAGACTTAAATCTGTAAGCTTTGCAGGTCTTAATTTTACATGAGTGTTATTATTTTTCTTTTTTAAGTCAACAAATGTTCCATCCTCGCAATAACTATCTTTCACATGGACACTGAAAAGATCCGCAAATGGCTGTATGTGGTATGGATCAAGAACAGGAGAGGTGTTCAAACAGAGGTGCTTAAAGGAACTTCTTATGGCTGGGGGCAGTATTGAGTAGCTTGGATGAATAAGGTGCCCAAAGTAAATTGCCTGCTACTCAGGCCCAGAAGCTAAGATATGCATATTATTAGTAGATTTGGATAGAAAACACTCTGAGGTTTCTAAAACTGTTTGAATGATGTCTGTGAGTATAACAGAACTCATATGGCAGGCAAAAACCTGAGAAAAAATCCAACCAGGAAGTGGGAAATCTGAGGTTTGTAGGTTTGCCTATCCAATATATATTGTCTATGGGTTCATATTGCACTTCCTAAAGCTTTCACCAGATGTCAACAGTCTTTAGAACCTTGTTTGATGCTTCTACTGTGAGGGATGAGGGAATGAGAGCTGATTGAGTCAGGGGTCTGGCAGAGTGCCACGAGCTCACTCAGGCGCGCCCCCGTGAGAGGTAGCTGCGTTCCTTTTCATTTCTAAAGACAAAGGAATTCTCCGGTTGAAACATCATTGAAGATTTATGTTAAAAACATCCTAAAGATTGATTCTATACATCGTTTGACATGTTTCTACAAACTGTAATGGAATTATTTTACTTTTCGTCTGGCCTGCGCGTCATGAATTTGGATTTTTGAACTAAACGTGCAAACAAAAAGGAGGTATTTGGACATAAATTATGGACTTTATCGAACAAAAAAACATTTATTGTGGAACTGGGATTCCTAGGAGTGCCTTCTGATGAAGATCATCAAAGGTAAGTGAATATTTATAATGCTATTTCTGACTTCTGTTGACTCCACAACATGGCGGGTACCTGTATGGCTTGTTTTTGTGTCTGAGCGCCATACTCAGATTATTGCATGGTGTGCTTTTTCCGTAAAGTTTTTAAAAAATCTGACACAGCGGTTGCATTAAGGAGAAGTTTATCTAAAGTTCCATGTAAAACACTTGTATCTTTTATCAATGTTTATTATGAGTATTTCTGTAAATTGATGTGGCTCTCTGCAAAATCACCAGATGTTTTGGAGGCAAAACATTACTGAACATAACACGCCAATGTAAACTAAGATTTTTGGATATAAATATGAACTTTACCTAACAAAACATACATGTATTGTGTAACATGAAGTCCTATGAGTGTCATCTGATGAAGATCATCAAAGGTTAGTGATTCATTTTATCTCTATTTCTGCTTTTTGTGAATCCTCGATTTGGCTGGAAAAATGGTTGTGTTTTTCTGTGACCTAACATAATCAGATGGTGTGCTTTCGTCGTAAAGCCTTTTTGAAATCGGACACTGTGGTGGAGTTAACAACAAGTGTATCTTTAAAATGGTGTAAAATACTTGTATGTTTGAGGAATTTTAATTATGAGATTTCTGTTGTTTGAATTTGGCGCCCTGCACTTTCACAGGCTGTTGTCAAGTCGATCCGGGATCTCAGCCGTAATAAGATAACCTGATAATGACTTGATATTTGAGTGCATTCACAACAAGCCACCTGCAGACAACTTACAAAATGCAATAGTGCATTTGAGGGTTCGTTTGTCTGATGAAAATAGTTATTTGATGCATGGCCTACTATTTCTAACTGGGAAAATAAACTCCTACGTCTTTTGTGAGTAAAATCCTTTTTCCAAAATTTATTTAGGTACATTTGTGTGAAGAGGTATGAGGGTTGTGATATGGGTCATTTAATAGTAAAATCATTTAAGGGATCAATACATTTCTATATTGCTTCCCCAGTATCTGCATGAACCATCAGGCCCAGTGTTTTTGGTTGACCCTGCTGGACAGAAAGAGAAGGAGGAATCGGAACACACTGCATTCAAATTCAGGTCTTAGTTATTCCATTGTACTGGATCTAATACATATTAGCATTTTACATACATTCAGTAGTGTAATACTTTTTTATGACATACTGTGAAAAACTATTTTGGAATCTGGCTCTGTCGCTTTCAGACATGCGCAGAGCAGACTTGAACGACAGGGGTTCTCTGTAAAGAGAGTAATCCAAAAGGCACAGACACACTCCTTAACTTTCAATTGGCACCGTTGACCTGTATGTATTCTCTCTTGATTGGCTCTGTGGTGCACAGTCTGGCGGTCTGACTAAAGTGCCAGAGGTATGGGGAGAGACATCCTCCTTTGTATTTATGAGAACAAATATTTCCTAACACTTTGGATCCTTTTCTTAGATAGTTAGAAGACACAATGCATCAATGCAATTTTTTTACTGTCCATGAGTAACCTCAACCTTGTGGGTCTATGGGTGTTTGGGCCAATAAAGTGCCAACTCAATTCTACCACTGACTAGTCTCTCATGCTCCTATGAACGGGGACACAGGGCAATAGTTTTTAATCTAAACCAGCCCTTTTTACTTGAGTACACTAACCCCTAATTGGGGCTCTATTCTTGACACATAGTAGCAGTTTACCAGATAAGAAGTCAAGAAGATCAAAAAGTAGATTGTTGTAAGGGTGTATTACATCCTGTGCTGGCCCCATTGTCATATCCATTCTGGATTCTGAGTGGTAAAATCATAGCCGAAAAATGGCTCTATGTATGTGTATACATTTTCTGCCAAGACAGAACTGCCAAAGGGGGTGGAGTTGCAATCTACTGCAGAGACAGCGTGCAGAGTTCTGTCATACTATACAGGTCTGTGCCCAAACATTTCGAGCCTCTACTTTTAAAAATCCATCTTTCCAGAACTAAGTCTCTCACTGTTGTCGCTTGTTACCAACCCCCCCTCAGCCCCCAGCTGCGCCCTGGACACCATATGTGAATTAATTGCCCCCCATTTATCTTCAGAGTTTGCGCTGTTAGGTGACCTAAACTGGGATATGCTTAACACCCCGACCGTCCTACAATCTAAGCTAGATGCCCTCAATCTCACCCAAATTATCATGGAACCTACCAGGTACAACCCCAAATCCGTAAACTCTGGCACCCTCATAGATATCATCCTGACCAACCTGTCCTCTAAATACACCTCTGCTGTCTTCAAGCAGGATCTCAGCAATCACTGCCTGCGTCCGTAATGGGTCCGCGGTCAAACAACCACCCCTCATCACAGTCAAATGCTCCCTAAAACACTTCAGCGAGCAAGAAAACACTGTCACCACCGATAAATCTACGATTATAGAGAATTTCAATAAGCCTTTTTCTACGGTTGGCTTGCTTTCCACCTGGCTACCCCTACCCCGGGCAACAGCTCTGCACTCCCCACAGCAACTTTCCCAAGCCTCCCCCATTTCTCCTTCACCCAAATCCAGATAGCTGATGTTCTGAAAGAGCTGCAAAACCTGGATCCCTACAAATCAGCTGGGCTAGACAATCTGGACCCTCTCTTTCTAAAATTATCCGCCGCAATTGTTGCAACCCTTATTACTAGCCTGTTCAACCTCTCTTTCGTATCGTCTGAGATCCCCAAAGATTGGAAAGCTGCCGCGGTCATCCCCCTCTTCAAAGGGGGAGACACTCTAGACCCAAACTGTTACAGACCTATATCTATCCTACCCTGCCTTTCTAAGGTCTTCGAAAGCCAAGTTAACAAACAGATCACCGACCATTTTGAATCACACCGTACCTTCTCCGCTATGCAATCTGGTTTCCGAGCTGGTCATGGGTGCACCTCAGCCACGCTCAAGGTCCTAAACGATATCATAATCGCCATTGACAAAAGATAATACTGTGCAGCCGTATCCATCGACCTGGCCAAGGCTTTCGACTCTGTCAATCACCGCATTCTTATCGGCAGACTCAACAGCCTTGGTTTCTCAAATGACTGCCTCGCCTGGTTCACCAACTACTTCTCAGATAGAATTCAGTGTGTCAAATGGGAGGGCCTGTTTTCCGGACCTCTGCCAGTCTCTATGGGGGTGCCACAGGGTTCAATTCTTGGGCCGACTCTTTTCTCTGTATACATCAATGATGTCGCTCTTGCGGCTGGTGATTCTCTGATCCACCTCTACGCAGACGACACCATTCTGTATACTTCTGGCCCTTCTTTGGACACTGTGTTAACTAACCCCCAGACGAGCTTCAATGCCATACAACTCTTCTTCCGTGGCCTCCAACTGCTCTTAAATGCAAGTAAAACTAAATGCATGCTCTTCAACCGATCGCTGCCCGCATAGGCCCACCCACCTAGCATCACTACTCTGGACGGTTCTGACTTAGAATATGTGAACAACTACAAATACCTAGGTGTCTGGTTAGAATGTAAACTCTCCTTCCAGACTCATATTAAGCATCTCCAATCCAAAATTAAATCTAGAATCGGCTTCCTATTTCGCAACAAAGCATCCTTCACTCATGCTGCCAAACATACCCTCGTAAAACTGACTATCCTACCGATCCTTGACTTTGGCGATGTCATTTACAAAATTGCCTCCAACACTCTACTCAGCAAATTGGATGCAGTCTATCAGAGGGCCATCCGTTTCATCACCAAAGCCCCATATACTACCCACCACTGCGACTTGTATGCTCTCGTTGGCTGGCCCTCGCTCCATATTCGTCGCCAAACCCACTGGCTCCAGGTCATCTATAAGTCCTTGCTAGGTAAGGCCCCGCCTTATCTCAGCTCACTGGTCACCATAGCAGCACTCACCTGTAGCACGCGCTCCAGCAGGTATATTTCACTGGTCACACCCAAAGCCAATTCCTCCTTTGGCCGCCTTTCCTTCCAGTTCTCTGCTGCCAATGACTGGAACGAATTACAAAAATCACTGAAGCTGGAGACTCATATCTCCCTCACTAACTTTAACCTCTATATGGTATGTGGGACGGTAGCGTCTCACCTCGTCAACAGCCAGTGAAACTTAAATTCCTCAAACATACATGTATTTTACACCATTTTAAAGACACATTTGTTGTAAATCCAGCCACAGTGTCCGATTTCAAAAAGGCTTTACGACGAAAGCAAACCAAACGATTATGTTAGGTCAGAGCCAAGTCACAGAAAAACACAGCCATTTTTCCAGCCAAAGAGAGGAGTCACAAAAAGCAGAAATATAGATAAAATTAATCACTAACCTTTGATGATCTTCATCAGATGACACTCATAGGACTTCATGTTACACAATACATCTATGTTTTGTTCGGTAAAGTTCATATTTATATCCAAACATCTGAGTTTACATTGGCGCGTTATATTCACTAGTTCCAAAACATCCGGTGATTTTGCACAGAGCCACATCAATTTACAGAAATAGTCATCATAAATGTTAATGAAAATACAAGTGTTATACATGGAATTTTAGATCCACTTCTTAATGCAACCGCTGTGTCAGATTTCAAAAAAACTTTACGTAAAAAGCAAACCATGCAATAATCTGAGTACGGCGCTCAGACGACAAATCAACCCAAAGAGATATCCGCCATGTTGGAGTCAACAGAAGTCAGAAATAGCATTATAAATATTCACTTACCTTTGATGATCTTCATCAGAATGCACTCCCAGGAATCCCAGTTCCACAATAAATGTTTGTTTTGTTCGATAATGTCCATCATTTATGTCCAAATTCCTCCTTGTTGTTCGCGCGTTCAGTACACAATCTAAACTAACGACGCGCGGGCAGGTCCAGGCAAAAGTTCAGACGAAAAGTCATATTACAGTCCGTAGAAACATGTCAAACAAAGTATAGAATCAATCTTTATGATCTTTTTAACATAAATCTTCAATAATGTTCCAACCAGAGAATTCCTTTGTCTTCAGAAATGCAATGGAACTCAAGCTATATCTCACATGAACGTGCATGGTCAGCGCATGGTCAGCTCATGGCAGACCTTACTCAATCCCCTCTCATTCGCCCCCACTCCACAGTAGAAGCACCAAACAAGGTTCTAAAGACTGTTGACATCTAGTGGAAGCTTTATGAAGTGCAACATGACCCCATTTCCACTGTATCTTGGATAAGCAAAGAGTTGAAAAACTAAAAACCTTGTTCTCAACTGGCAAACTATTATGTTCAACAACTGACATTTTCAGATATTATTTTGACAAACACACTTTGGTGCTTACAATTCATTCTCTATTCTCATAGATGAACAAGGAGCTATTGAAATTTTACATTTAGAAAAATGCATGTAAAATCATGTGGGATGAAAATAGACAAACTAAAGGGTGTGCAATGTGTATGGCCACTGAGTGGACATTCTGAACCTTGTTTGAAGTCACTAGGTCACATGACCAAGGAGATTTTGAAATTTTACATTTTGAAAAATTCATGTAAAATCATGTGAGATGAAAATTGACAAACTAATGGGTGTGCAATGTGTGTCTATGCCATCGGGTTAGCTACAACCAGTTTCGAAAGTGTTAGGAGTAATTGTTAAAGAGCTATTGAAATTAGAACATTTTGATTTGTCACTATGTTGACGGTCCCTAACTGCTGTTAGTGGACGTAAGGAAAACTACAGGCGAATATCCGTCGAATATCCAACCTGAAACTGACTTTACCTCGGTCTACTATCCGTCAATCGTACCATGTAGCCTATTGCTGGATAGTTGCAGCTTTAGAAGTTATTTTCTTCAAGCGATACTGTAGCTTTCTCGCTAGTCTTCTATTTTAAAAACCTATGTTTACATGGGAATTAGCTAGGCAGGATAGGCAGGCACAGTGTAATAATACATTGTTACACAAAAGCATAAATCTTAAACCTGCTTGCAGCATGTCAATGATACTTGAAAACTCACAATGGATATAATTGAGTAAGGTATGTCGAACTGCGCTATATATACTGATTCAAGGCTGAGGGAAGGGATTGCTTATTCTGATTAATTTGTTTACAAATCTAGGGCGCTACGATGTAATATCTGCTCTCGCGAAAGTTGTATTTACAATGTAGCTAGTGAACCAATAGTTGCAGAAATCATCTATAGAAGGTAACTCACTCACTGTCGATTGGGCAGTATCATCAATGTAAGAACAGTTGATATGTATTCAACACTTGCTGTCTGCCAATGTAGGCAATCTTATGAATTATGCAAATACCATATTTACAATGTGCAGGGATACTGGAGTGATGGAAGTAGACATGTATTGGGATAAGGAGACTAGGCAACAGGATATAAGATAAACAGAGTAGCAGCAGCTTGTATGTGTGTGGGTGTGTGTGGAGTCAGTATATATGTATGTGCATATTATGTGTGAGTGAGCAGATGATGGCGGTGCTATAGCCATACCAGGCAGTGATGCAGCCAGTCAAGATGCTCTCAATGCTGTATAACTGTATAACTTTTTGTGGATTTGAGGGCCCATGCTAAACTTTTTCAACCTCCTGAGGGGGAAGAGGTGTTGTCCGCCGCCTTCACGACTGTGCTTGTGTGTTTGGACCATTTTAAGTCTTTAGTGATTTGGACACCGAGGAACTCTAAGCTCTCAATCTGCTCCACTGCAGCCCCGAGACCAGACTAGCTAACAAGCACTGCATTTCCAATTCTTGGAGTGGAGGAAGCGGGGCGTGCGTTCACCTCCGATGAGGAAGCAGCCTCCGATTATTTGGCCCGGGTAACCCCCGGAGCGAGGGGGCCTTAGCACGGATCTGAGCGACCAGTGCGCCCCTCCATAAAAACATTCATCTGACGTTGGTGCCTCCAAGTTTAGTTGCGGCCAAACGGGGTGCTACGTCAGTCATTGCCGGAGCCCTCTGTCCATAAGGGGTCATAAGGGACCAGACTATACAGTCTCATGGAGGCACAATTTAGGCTGGACGCTTGTTCATGATTAATGTCCCCTCTGTTACCCCATGTTCCACGGTGTTCAAGGGGTATATCAATCTCTTTAGGGTGAGAGTAATAAATTGGGCGATTCACTTTATGTCCACAAGGGGGCACTCCTTCCTCCCCCATAGGTGGCTCATTACTGGGATTCATTGCGAATTCCTGCCTGTAGCTCACTAATCCCAATGAGGTGCTTAGTGATAAAGGTTATGGGTTATACAGGCGATCGGTTTCATTCCTGGGAATTAGATTCAATGTCGAATCGCCCCTGTCACCAGAGAAGGGGTCCATTTTTCATTTGTCTGCCCCTTTTCCAGCTGTGGACCTAGGATCAATTGAGACACTCAAGTTTTTTAAATCCTGTATCTCTTGACACATTCATGAAAATAGTCATGGCTTCAAAACCATCAAGCTGCATACTGGACCCTATTTCCAACTAAACTACCTAAAGAGCTACTTCCTGTGCTTGGCTCTCCTATATTTGCAAAGGGTCGTAAACTTTCCGGTAAATTTCTGTAATTTTTTCGGAAATTTTCCATGGGAAGTTAAGCCCGGGAATTTGGGGAATTTCGCTTAAATTCATCAACAAAAGTTAGCTTATAACAGTGAACCTTTGTGAACCTTTTTTTGTGGGATACATAAGGCAATTCTAGGTATTGTGGTATATTTTGGTTAAACTATCCCCAATTCAATGGAATTGCAACCCTCTTCATGCACAGTGCATTTTTCCATCACACATGCTATTGAGCCCACACTTCCATCACATGTACAGCTGATTCTCAAGATCTTGCACACTAATGAGATGCTATTGAGCCCATACTACTACAGTACACTGCCTGAGCCAAGAACTACATGCTTTCTGGTAAGTTTTGATTACAATACTGGGTGGGGTGAATATATTTTATGACATACATGATTTTTTGTTAACTAGTAAAATGTAGCCTACAGAAAAGTGTGTTTAAATCATTTCTTAGTTGTTAACAATTTTTGCTAGTTAGTTTTTGCTACCGTGTGGATTTTAGCTTGCTTGAGCCTGCTAACTGAGGAGTGTTAATTCACCTGTTTCCATACATGTTTCATTTGAAACCATTTATCTTACAAAGGAGTTGTTTATTCTAACTTCTTAACTATTTATCTGTACATGGAATTGTATTATTATTATTATTATTATATATAAAAAAAAAATCTTTACAGGAAAATGCCACGGGCACTATATGATGTGTAGAGACAGTTCACTGCAGCAAATGTAGAAGGAAAAGCTGTGTACATTTGCAAATACTGTGCCAAATCATATGTGAAGAATGCAACAAAGAACAAAGATGCAGAATCATCTGGCCAAGTGCATAAAGTTCCCTCAGCGCTCACAACACAACAAGCAACCTCTGACAAAAGTCCCTCTACTTCAATTTGAGGTGAAAATGATGAATCGGACACCTTATCGATAGCAATAGCTCATGGTCCTCCTGGAATCAGAATTTGTTTTGACTCAATGGAGGAACATAGTCAGAGAAATGCTGATGAATGTATTGCTCGAGCTGTGTATGCAACTGGTTCACCTCTGATGCTCACAGGCAATGTGTATTGGAAGAGATTTCTGAATGTTCTTCGCCCAGTATACACCCCTCCAACCAGACATGCTTTATCTACTCTTTTGCTGGATGCAGAGTTCAACAGAGTTCAAGTGAAGGTCAAGCAAATCATAGAGAAAGCAGACTGTATTGCAATCATCTCTGATGGGTGGTCAAATGTTCGTGGGCAAGGAATAATTAACCACGTCATCTCCATCCCTCAACCAATATTCTACAATAGCACAGACACAAGGGACAACAGACATACCGGTCTCTATATTGCAGATGAGCTGAAGGCAGTCGTCAATTATCTTGGACCACAGAAGGTATTTGCACTGGTGACAGACAATGCTGCGAACATGAAGGCTGCTTGGTCTAAAGTGGAGGAGTCCTACCCTCGCATAACATCCATTGGCTGTGTTGCTCATGCATTGAATCTGCTCCTCAAGGACATCATGGCACTGAAAACAATGGATACACTCTACAAGAGAGCCAAGGAAATGGTTAGGTATGTGAAGGGTCATCAAGTTATAGCAGCAATCTACCTCACCAAGTAAAGTGATACGAATAAGAGCACCACATTGAAGCTGCCCAGCAACACCCGTTGGGGTGGTGTTGTCATGTTTGACAGTCTCCTGGAGGGGAAGGAGTCTTTCCAAGAAATGGCCACATCACAGTCTGCCGATATGGACAGCCCATCAAGAGGATCCTCTTGGATGATGTATTTTGGGAGAGCGTGGTAAGCAGCCTGAAACTCCAGAAACCTGTAGCAGTAGACATTGTACCGATTGAGGGAGACAATGCCATCCTGTCTGATGTTCAGACTCTGCTTGCAGATGTAAGAGAAGAAATCTGTACTGCCCTGCCCACTTCACTGTTGCTCCAAGCAGAGGAAACTGCAGTTCTGAAATACATCAAAAAGCGTGAAGACTTCTGCCTGAAGCCCATACACGCTGCAGCATACATGTTGGACCCCAAGTATGCTGGCAAGAGCATCTTGTCTGGTGCAGAGATCAACAAGGCCTATGGCGTCATCACTACCGTGTCTCGCCACCTTGTCCTGGATGAGGGCAAGGTTCTTGGCAGTCTGGCAAAGTACACTTCCAAGCAAGGGCTTTGGGATGGAGATGCAATATGGCAGTCGTACCAACATATCTCATCAGCCACCTGGTGGAAGGGACTTTGTGGATCTGAGGCTCTTTCCCCTGTTGCCTCCATCCTCCAAATCCCATCACCAACATCAGCCACCTCAGAGCCAACTGGTCCTTGTTTGAGGGAACACACACCAAAACACGCAACTGGCTGACCAATACAAGGGTTGAAAAATTGGTGGCCATCCGGGCATATTTGAGGCTTTTTGAGCCTGACAACGAGCCATCCTCAACAAGGTTGGAAAGTGACAGTGAAGATGAGGCCTCAGAGTCTGATGTTCAAGAGGTGGACATTGAGGATGTCCAGGGAGAAGACATGGAAGCCTGAGAGGAAGACAACCAAAGCTTGAGTTTCTAGACTATAATTTTACAGATGTATGTTGAAAAGGTTTTTGGGAGATGCGATGGATCATTGGGGATCATTCAATATCTTTCTTTTGTTGTTCAAGGAAATCATCCCATGTGAAGAGTCAACTCATTTGATTGAAGTTAAATTCATAACCAAATTGTTTTTTTTCTATTCATTTGCAATTATGTCTACTTATGATAAGGTAAAAGGTTTATGTTTTTGTCTCCATATGATATGGTAAATATATCCAATACAAAAACCATCTACATTTAAATGGTATGACAAATTAATTTGCATATATTTCCATTAATTCCCATATATTCCCGTTAATTCCTATGGAAAGTTTCCACCTCTGAATATTCTCCAAAATGTGCAACCCTAGTTTAACATGATAAATGGCTCTCTATCCACCGGATGTGTACCAAACTCATTAAAAGTGGCAGTAATAAAGCTACTCTTGAAAAAGCTAAACCATGACCCGGAAAATGTTTTAAAAAACTATCGGCCTATATCGAATCTCCCATTCCTCTCCAACATTTTTGAAAAACCTGTTGCACAGCAGAAGACAAATAATGTATACAAACCGCTTCAGTCTGGTTTTAGACCCCATCATAGCACTGAGACTGCACTCGTGAAGGTGGTAAATTACCTTTTAATGGCGTCAGACCAAGGCTCTGAATTTGTGCTCGTGCTCCTAGATCTTGGTGCTGCTTTTGACACCATCGATCACAACGTTCTTTTGGAGAGATTGGAAATTGGTCTACATGGACACGTTCTTGTCTGGTTTAGATCTTATCTGTGTCACGACTCCGACCGAAGGTGACTCCCCTTCCCGTTCGGGTGGCGCTCAGCGGTCGTCGTCACCGGCCAACTAGCTGCCACTGACTCTTTTTCCTCCCCCTCCTTATGTGTTTATTTGTTACACCTGTGTTTAGGTGATTATAATTAGTTGGGCTTTATTAGTCAGCCAGCCCGTACGTTTCTTTGTGCGGGATTGTTCAGTTGTAATTTTGGATTCGGGAGTAGATGAACGTATTGTTTGTTTCGTTCATCGATTGTATTTTGGACTGGGTTTTTGTCCTCCGTGTATGGGACATTTGTTTGTTACACCCAGTGTTTCCGTGTGGACATTGTTTGCCGGTTGTGCATTAAAAGCACTGTATTGAACTCTCTGTTGTTCCTGCGCCTGACTTCACACCCCCCGACACCCAGAGCGTTACAGAATCCCGAACCCACAAGAAATGGAGTCAGCAGGAGCAGCAGCCAACCCTCTCCCATCGATGGAGGAACGGGTTCTCCACCACACCACCGTCCTCCATCGGATCGGATCAGCCATGGACCAAATGATGGAGAGAATGGACCGATGGGAGAGGAGTGGGCTCCTCTCTCCACCTTCGGCTCCCCTCCCTCAGGACTCTCCATCCCCCGGCTCCAGCGCGTTCCGTCTTACGCTCCCGAGGGATTATGATGGAGCGGCGGCGGGGTGTCAGGGGTTCTTACTCCAACTGGAACTATACCTGGCCACCGTTAGCCCCACTCCCTCGGGAGCGGAGGGGGTGAGTGTCCTCGTCTCCTGCCTAACGGGTCGTGCTCTGGAGTGGGCCAACGCAGTCTGGAATGGCCCGGACTCAGCGAAGGAGCACTACCCAGAGTTTACCCGCCGTTTTCGTGCCGTGTTTGACCACCCCCCAGAGGGCCGAGCGGCGGGTGAAAGACTATTCCATCTCAGGCAGGAGAAGAGGAGCGCACAGGATTACGCGCTGGAGTTCCGGACCTTAGCCGCGGGATCAGGGTGGAACGACAGGGCCCTTATTGACCACTACCGGTGTAGTCTCCGGGAGGACGTCCGCAGGGAGCTAGCGTGTCGGGACACCGCTCTTTTCCTTGATGAGCTAATTGACATGTCCATCCGACTGGACAATCTGCTGGCTGCCCGCAGGCGTTCGGAGAGGGTCCTGTGCGTTCCACCACCCAGCACCCCGGCTCCCATCCCGATGGAGTTGGGAGGGGCCGCGCCTAGGGGTATCGGAGGAGGAGGCCCCCCCTGCACCAGCTGTGGTCGGAGAGGACACACGGCCGATCGGTGCTGGGGGGGTCCGTCTGGGAGTCGAGATGGCAGGCGGAACACTTCTCGATCACCCCAGGTGAGTCAGCACCAAACTCACCCAGAACCCCCTGTTGGTCACATGTTTGTCTTGATTTTTTTTCTTAAATTTTTCCCCTCTTCCCAGCATAGGGCGCTAGTCGATTCAGGTGCAGCTGGGAACTTTATGGATCGCGGACTCGCCCGTAAGTTGGGCGTTCCGCTTGTGCCGATAGATTCTCCCTTTCCCGTGCACTCCCTAGATAGCCGGCCATTAGGGTCAGGGGTGGTCAGGGAGGCCACAGTTCCACTGGACATGGTGACGCAGGGGAGTCATAGGGAACGTATCAGTCTCTATATTATTGATTCGCCTGCGTTTCCAGTGGTGCTGGGAATTCCCTGGCTGGCCCGGCACAATCCCAGTATTTCGTGGAGACAGGGGGTTCTCCAGGGGTGGTCAGAGGAGTGTTCTGGAAGGTGTCTGGGAGTTTCCATCGGTGCCACGTCGGTGGAGAGTCCAGACCAGGGTTCCACGGTGTGCATTCCCCCCGAGTATGCCGATTTGGCAATCGCTTTCTGTAAAAAGAAAGCGACGAAATTACCACCCCATCGACCGGGAAGGGATTGTGCGATAGATCTCCAGGTAAACGCTGCGCTTCCCAAGAGTCACGTGTACCCCTTGTCCCAAGAGGAGACGTTGGCTATGGAGACATATGTCACGGAGTCTCTGGGACAGGGGTACATTCGGCCCTCCATCTCAGACGTCTCCTCGAGTTTCTTTTTTGTGAAGAAAAAGGCGGGAGGTTTGCGTCCGTGTATTGATTATAGAGGTCTAAATGCCATCACAGTGGGGTTTAGTTACTCACTACCTCTCATCGCTTCGGCGGTGGAATCATTTCACGGAGCGCAGTTCTTTACAAAACTGGACCTCAGGAAAGCGTACAGTCTGGTCCGTATTCGGAAAGGAGACGAGTGGAAAACCGCATTTAGTACCACATCGGGCCACTATGAGTACTGCGTCATGCCGTATGGGTTAAAGAATGCTCCAGCCGTTTTCCAATCCTTTGTAGACAAGATTCTCAGGGACCTGCACGTGCAGGGGGTGGTTGTGTATATCGATGACATTCTGATCTACTCAGCTACTCACGCCGCGCATGTATCTCTGGTACGCAAGGTGCTTGGCAGACTGCTGGAGCATGACCTATACGTCAAGGCTGAGAAGTGTGTGTTCTCCAAACGAGCCGTCTCCTTCCTGGGTTATCGCATTTCCACCTCGGGGGTGGTGGTGGAGAGTGACCGCATTAAGGCCGTGCGTAATTGGCCGACTCCGACCACGGTAAAAGAGGTGCAGCGGTTTTTGGGTTTTGCCAACTACTACCGGAGATTTATCCGGGGTTTTGGCCAGGTAGCGACTCCCATTACCTCACTGCTAAAGGGGGGCCCGGTGCGGTTGCGGTGGTCAGCAGCGGCGGACGGAGCTTACAACAGGTTGAAGGCTCTGTTCACGGATGCGCCCGTGTTGGCGCATCCGGACCCCTCTTTAGCATTCATAGTGGAGGTGGACGCGTCCGAGGCTGGGGTGGGTGCCGTGCTATCACAGCGCTCGGGTACGCCACCAAAACTCCGCCCCTGCGCTTTCTTCTCTAGGAAGCTCAGCCCAGCGGAGCGTAACTATGATGTGGGGGACCGGGAGTTGTTAGCGGTGGTCAGGGCTCTGAAGGTGTGGAGACACTGGCTTGAGGGGGCTAAGCACCCCTTTCTCATCTGGACCGACCACCAGAATCTGGAGTATATTCGGGCAGCTAGGAGACTGAACCCACGTCAGGCAAGGTGGGCCATGTTTTTCACCCGGTTCCGGTTTACGTTATCCTATAGACCAGGCTCCCAAAATGTAAAGGCTGACGCACTGTCCCGCCTTTACGACACGGAGGATAGGTCCACCGAACCCACTCCCATCCTCCCCGCCTCGAGGCTGATAGCGCCAGTGGTATGGGAGGTGGACTCGGACATTGAGCGGGCGCTACGGGCGGAACCCGTGCCTCGTCAGTGTCCAGCGGGGCGGAAGTACGTGCCGCTTGGTGTTCGGGACCAACTGATTCGGTGGGCTCACGTCCTACCCTCCTCGGGTCACCCTGGGGTGGCGAGGCCAGTGGGGAGCCTTCGGGGGAGGTATTGGTGGCCTACCTTAGCTCGGGACGTTAGGGTTTATGTCTCCTCCTGTTCGGTATGCGCCCAGAGTAAGGCTCCTAGGCACCTTCCTAGAGGGAAGTTGCAACCCCTCCCCGTTCCACAACGGCCATGGTCTCATCTGTCCGTAGATTTCCTGACCGATCTTCCCCCGTCTCAGGGAAACACTACGGTTCTGGTGATTGTGGATCGGTTTTCTAAGTCCTGCCGTCTCCTCCCGTTGCCCGGTATCCCTACAGCCCTACAGACTGCGGAGGCCTTATTCATCCACGTCTTCCGGCACTACGGGGTGCCGGAGGACATCGTTTCTGATCGGGGCCCCCAGTTCACGTCCCGAGTATGGAGGGCGTTCATGGAGCGTCTGGGGGTCTCGGTCAGCCTGACTTCCGGTTATCACCCGAGAGTAATGGGCAGGTGGAGAGAGTGAACCAGGAGGTGGGTAGGTTTCTGCGGTCGTATTACCAGGACCGGCCAGGGGAGTGGGCGAGATACATTCCCTGGGCCGAGATGGCCCAGAACTCACTACGCCACTCCTCTACTAACGTATCCCCCTTTCAGTGTGTGTTGGGGTACCAGCCGGTCCTGGCACCATGGCATCCGAGCCAGACCGAGGCTCCTGCGGTGGAGGAGTGGGTACAGCGCTCCAAGGAGACCTGGAGGGCCGTCCAGGAGTCCCTCCAACAAGCTAGTAGAAGGCAGAAGAGGAGCGCTGACCGCCACCGCAGTGAGGCCCCCATGTTTGTACCGGGGGAAAGGGTCTTGCTCTCGACCCGAAACCTGCCCCTCCGCTTGCCGCAGTGTGTAGGGCCCTTCAAAGTCCTGAGGAGAATAAACGAGGTGTGTTATCGATTACAACTCCCTTCCTATTATCGTATTAACCCCTCGTTTCATGTGTCTCTCCTCAGGCCGGTGGTAGCTGGTCCCCTGCAGGACGGTGAGGTGCCGGAGGTCCCTCCTCCCCCTCTGGACATCGAGGGGTCCCCGGCGTATACGATACGGGCCATTCTGGACTCGAGACGCCGGGTGAGGGGCCTACAATACCTCGTGGACTGGGAGGGGTACGGTCCGGAGGAGAGGTGCTGGGTACCGGTGGGGGACATTTTGGATCCATCAATGTTGAGGGATTTCCATCGCCTCCATCCGGATCGCCCTGCGCCTCGCCCTCCGGGTCGACCTCGAGGCCGGTGTCGGCGCGCTGCGGGAGCCGCGCGTCAGAGGGGGGGTACTGTCACGACTCCGACCGAAGGTGACTCCCCTTCCCGTTCGGGTGGCGCTCGGCGGTCGTCGTCACCGGCCTACTAGCTGCCACTGACTCTTTTTCCTCCCCCTCCTTATGTGTTTATTTGTTACACCTGTGTTTAGGTGATTATAATTAGTTGGGCTTTATTAGTCAGCCAGCCCGTACGTTTCTTTGTGCGGGATTGTTCAGTTGTAATTTTGGATTCGGGAGTAGATGAACGTATTGTTTGTTTCGTTCATCGATTGTATTTTGGACTGGGTTTTTGTCCTCCGTGTATGGGACATTTGTTTGTTACACCCAGTGTTTCCGTGTGGACATTGTTTGCCGGTTGTGCATTAAAAGCACTGTATTGAACTCTGTTGTTCCTGCGCCTGACTTCACACCCCCCGACACCCAGAGCGTTACAATCTGTCAGAAAGATATCAGTTCCTGTCTTGATGGTTTGTCCTCTGACAAATCAATTGTAATTTTCGGCGTTCCTCAAGGTTCTGTTTTAGGACCGCTATTGGTTTCACTATATATTCTACCTCTTGGTGATGTCATTCAGAAAAAAAATTCAACTTTCACTGTTATGCGGATGACACACAGCTGTGCATTTCGCTGAAACATGGTGAAGCCCCAAAATTGCTCACCCTGGAAGCCTGTGTTTCAGACATAAGGAAGTGGATAGCGGCACATTTTATACTTTTAAACTCGGACAAAACAGAGATGCTAGTTCTAGGTCCCAAGAAACAAAGAGATCTGCTGTTGGATCTGACAATTTATCTTGATGGTTGTACGGTCGTCTCAAATAAAACTGTGAAGGACTTCGGCATTACTCTGGACCCCGATCTCTCTTCTGACCAACATATCAATAATATTTCAAGGACAACTTTTTTCCAAATTCGTAACATTTAAAAAATCTGAAAAATTTCCAAAAATGATGCAGAAAATGTATCCTTTTTTTCTTTCTAGGTTAGACAACTGCAATGCTCTACTCTCCGGCTACCCGGTAAAGCACTAAATAAACTTCAGTTAGTGCTAAACACGGCTGCTAAAATCTTGACTAGAACCCCAAAATGTTATCATATTACTGCAGTAATAGCCTCTCTACACTGGCCTGTTAGGCTAGGGGTGATTTCAAGGTTTTACTGCTAACCTACAAAGCATTACATGGGCTTGCTCCTACCTATCTCTCCAATACCTGCATGTACGCTACGGTCACAAGACACTGGCTTCCTTATTGTCCCTAGAATTTGTAAGCAAACAGCTGGAGGCAGGGCTTTGTCCTATGTAGCTCAATTTCTATGGAATGGTCTGCCTATCCATGTGAAAGACGCAGACTCGGTCTCAACCTTTAAGTCATTACTGAAGACTCATCTCTTCAGTAGGTTCTATGATTGAGTGTAGTCTGGCCCAGGGGTGCGAAGGTGAACGGCAAGGCACTGGAGCAACAAACCGCCCTTGCTGTCTCTGCCTGGCCGGCTCCCCTCTCTCCACTGGGATTACCTGCCTCTGATTCTATTACGGGGGCTGAGTCACTGGCTTACTCGTGCTCTTCAATGCCGTCGCTCGGAGGGGTGCGTCACTTGAGTGGGTTGAGTCACAAACGTGATCTTCCTGTCCGGTTTTGCGCCCCATTGGGCTTGTGCGGTGGAGGAGATCTTCGTGGGCTATACTCAGCCTTGTCTCAGGGTAGTAAGTTAGTGGTCTGTTGATATCCCTCCAGTGGTGTGGGGGCTGTGCTTTGGCAAAGTGGGTTGGGTTATATCCTGACTGGTTGGCCCTGTCCAGGGGTATCGTCAGACGGGGCCACAGTGTCCCCTGACTTCATCCCCCAGTCTCAGCCTCCAGTATCTATGCTGCAATAGTCTATGTGCTGGGGGCTAGGGTCACTGGTATATCTGGTGTAATTCTCCTGTCTTATCTGGTGTCCTGTGTGAATTTAAGTATGCTCCCTGTAATTGTCTCTCTCTCCCTCTCTACGTCTCCATCCCCTCCCAGAGGACCAGAGCCCTAGGAACATGCCTCAGGACTATCTGGCCTGATGACTCCTGGCTGTTCCCTGTTCACCTGGTCGTGCTGCTGCTCCAGTTTCAACTGTTCTGCCTGTGGCCATGGAACTCTGACCTGTTCACCGGATGTGCAACCTTGTCCCGGACTCTCTCTCTCTATCGCACCTGCTGTCTCGACCTCTGAATGCTCGGCTATGAAAAGCCAACTGACATTTACTCCTGAGGTACTGACCTGTTGCACCCTCTACAACCACTGTGATTGTTATATGACCCTACTGGTCATCTTTGAACATTTGAACATCTTGAAGAACAATCGTGCCTTAATGGCCGTGTACTCTTACAATCTCCACCCGGCACAGCCAGAAGAGGACTGGCCACCCCTCAGAGCCTGGTTCCTCTCTAGGTTTCTTCCTAGGTTCCTGGCTTCTAGGGAGTTTTTCCTAGCCATCGTGCTTCTACATCTGCAATGCTTGCTGTTTGAGGTTTTAGGCTGGGTTTCTGTATAGCACTTTGTGACATCTGCTAATGTTAAAAGGGTTTTATAAATACATTTGATTGATTGTTGCAAGGTGCTGTGGCACCGGTACCTATGTCTTTTGGGTATGATAACCTTCATGATAGACCCTTTCCATGGGTCTTTTTTGTTAGGCAAACCTTGGTGCATAAACACACTTGTGTCAAAACAAAGTTCCACAGTGTCAAGTGTCGCTTCTCCACATTCAGACACGTGGTGAAATGGGAAAAAGAACCAATCTCCCCCAGTCCATAACGTAGCGTCACACATCTTCAGATGGCACTTGACTGGAGGCTCGCTGTCTGCTCCAACCAATGGCACACATGCGCACTGTTTTTTTGGATCATGCGAACAGTGAATTTGGGGTACAGGCTACAGTTTGTTGCGCTTCCCCCACACTTCTGCTGTGTCCTCACGTCGACTGTTAACAAGGTCTCATTGCTCATTTTGAGAGAAGGAATATCCTCCTGTCTCCAGACGTGGCCAATCCGAGTGGTGTCTATGTCGGATCCAGAACGGCTGGTACAGCCGGTATTTCCTGGTTCCGAGAAGGGGTCAGGACTTGGACACCCCGTTCTAGATTTATGTGTCCTCAGCAAGCACGTCCGAGTCTATGAATTCAGAATGCTCACAAGCCACCGGCTATTACATTCGACGGGCTGGGGGCAAGCAGTGTTACATGCATACATTCTGGTCTCCCATACTCAGTCTCTAGGCTTCATAGGAAATAGAAAAAGAGCTGTCTGACTCCATCTCAGCGCATTCCGTTTCTGGGTCTCGAGTTAGACTCACTAGAATCACACTTGTCTATCCCCGTAGATGGTGTTCCGGCTCTGAATAGCCCAATTTCATCTGGGTCACATTTCAAAGGCAGACATTTTGGTTTAGCAACCTTCGTAACAGTCTTTGGTAACACCTTTATAGTGTTTATACCTGTGTGGCGCTGCAGTCTTAATTAGCAATTAGTAACAACATTTGTGGTAATATGTTGTTCCAGTTTAATTAGGCTAATGGAGTCTTTTCGACCCCTGTTTAGCTGTGTTAGATCTCTTCCACACAAGACATATCTATCATCTGTACAGTTTAATATAAAGTGTCGTGTTAAATTCTGTAAATTTATGCCCTTCTCTCTTTCCCTACCCAGAGTCTCATCTATATGGGCCATCTTCTCTCGAAAAATGGTTACCGTCTGAAGAAGAGTATGTGCAAGCTGCACCACAAGAAGAAGAGGAGGAACTGCTTCCTCCAGGGGCTGTGCATGCTCTGCTTTATCGTCCACAACAACAGCGGGGGCCTCGACGACGACCAGTTCGAGAACGGCGTCAACGGTGGCTTCGGAATTGGAGGACGTTGTCATAGTAACACAAGTAGTACCATAAGGAATCGGAAATGTTAGATTTGGAGCGGCAGCCGCCTCGAAGCTCGCCGGGCGATACGCTGCTCTCACTTCCCCTGAGGACGGTGCCAAGTTCCTGCTGTCGCCACGGGAACTAGCTATCTGGGAGGGCCAGGGGAGGAGTCTGCTGTCGGCTGTGCCGGCTAAGCTGATCCCACCACCAGCGCTGTTCCAAAGTGCAGGCGTTCCAGTGCTAGCTGTAGCTGTGCCCATGTCTGTAGCTAGTAGTGACAGTGACTACGCTGAGATGGTGAGAAACTACAAAGGGTTTATTTATAGTACTGCTGAATTAGTTAATTGTTTAATTATGTAATTGATTGGCCAGAGTATCCATTGACTTTATGTCCCAGGTTTAAATCAGTCCCTGATTAGAGATGAAGGATGAAAATCACCAGGCACTGTCTGAACAGTTTGCTCCAGTACCATAATACGTCCTGGTGTCGCTTCTAATATCATCTGTCTAATCCCTCTTCATGTGGTTCTCGGTGGTCTGTGTCTGATCCTTCTTTCTCTCCTAGGTGTGTAAGAGGAAGTGTGCGGAGGTGCGGATGTGCTTTCTGTGAGCAGCCGCGATGTGCCTTCCCCGTCCCTGAGGGAGGGCTGGAGAACGGAGGATGAGGTGGGGATGCCTCCTCTAACCCTGGGACTGGCCACTGCCAACTCCACTTCTGTCCCCTGCCCTCCTCCTCCTCGACTCCCGAGGGCTGCTCTGGGATGGCTCTCGATGGCGATTCGCTTCCCCCGAGTTCTGACTCCTCAACCTTCTGCCCGCATGACTGTGACGACTACCAGGGAAGGGGCTGCGACATGATTGACACATCCAGCGTCAACCGCCTCCCCTCCTCCATGCTGCTCAAAGTAGGATGTTACCATTAGGGTGCAGTTTCTTTTTGGAGGCCTGATTTAGATGCTTTCAAAATCCTTTTAGTCTAAAAACACAATTGAAATGGGTTGGATGTGGGTGGATGCACAATCTGTAAATGTTATTGTGTGTTCTGTTCATCTCAGCTGTTCTCCCACCTGTCGGTGAAGGAACGCTGTCTGTGTGCCTCGCTGGTCTGTAAGTACTGGCGGGGACCTCTGCTTTGACTTCCAGTTCTGGAAGCAAATCGTTCTCAGTGGCCTACAACGAGTAGGATATTTGAGAACATTTAATTTTTAAGAGAATGTTTGTAAACCTCTTTTCTTCTTTTGTAATGTTCATGTATTTTATAAAAAGTTTATTATTTGAATATAAGGACCACTTTCTCATCAAACCTTACCTTGAGCCATAATATCTCTCTCTCTCTCACCCTCAGGTAAATGATGACCTCCTGGTGAAGATAGCATTTCGGAGGCAGAATGTGACGGAGTTGACCATCTCAGACTGTTGTGGCGTGCAGGACCACGGTGTGTGTTCCTTGGCAACCCACTGCTCCGGCCTTCAGAGGTACACTGTAAACAGCTGAGTGTTCTGTCTCTCAGCACCCTGGCCTCACACTGCCCTCTGCTGGCCAAGGTCCATGTGGGCAACCAGGACAAACTGATGGACAAAGCACTCAAAGGTTCTCTCTCTCTCTCCTCCCTTCTCCTCCCCCTTATTTCCTCTCTCTCGCTCCCCACTCAATCGATCAACCAAGTTTTGCAACAAGTGTTACTAACAAGTGTTACTTTCCCTCTTTTTCTCTTCTTCCTCCCCTCCCTCTCTCGTGGCACTAGATGGGACGGTTCAGAGCTGAAGGATATCCACCTGGGCCAGTGCTACAGTATAACTGATGAGGGGATGGTTTCTCTGGCCAAGGGATGTCCCAAGCTGCAGAGAATCTACATGCAGGAGAACAAAATGGTGAGTTACCTACCCAGAACTTAGTCTGCAGAACTTGGCAGACCAGCGCCCCGTCTCTGTAATGGTAGGGGAAACGTTGCCTTCACGTTTTAATTTTAACCCATGAAAGGGGCAGGGAAATGTTCTGGAAGGTCCCAAAGGCTACTGGAGAACCGTTGAGTGGTGTCTCCGTGACGTGTAATGGGTAACAGCTTCATTTGGGATGTGTGTTTACTGTGTGTGGGTTGGTGGGGTATTTTTGCTGTTGGTATCTGTTTCAAATGAAATGCAAATCCCAAACTCAAAACAAAATCTGTTGAAAACATGCAAAGAGGCACAGGCTAAGGGAGAGCACTGTGTGCATTTTGGATGACATGTACAGTCGTGGCCAAATGTTTTGAGAATGACACAAATATTAATTTCCACAAAGTTTGCTGCTTCAGTGTCTTTAGATATTTTTGTCAGATGTTACTATGGAATACTGAAGTATAATTACAAGCATTTCATAAGTGTCAAAGGCTTTTATTGACAATTACATGAAGTTGATGCAAAGAGTCAATATTTACAGTGTTGACCCTTCTTTTTCAAGACCTCTGCAATCCGCCCAGGCATGCTGTCAATTAACTTCTGTGCCACATCCTGACTGATCGCGGCCCATTCTTGCATAATCAATGCTTGGAGTTTGTCAGAATCTGTGGGTTTTTGTTTGTCCACCTGCCTCTTGAGGATTGACCACAAGTTCTCAATGGGATTAAGGTCTTGGGAGTTTCCTGGTCATGGACCCAAAATATCGATGTTTTGTTCCCCGAGCCACTTAGTTATCACTTTTGCGTTATGGCAAGGTGCTCCATCATGCTGGAAAAGGCGTTGTTCGTCACCAAACTGTTCCTGGTTGGTTGGGAGAAGTTGCTCTCGGAGGATGTGTTGGTACCATTCTTTATTCATGGCTGTGTTCTTAGGCAAAATTGTGAGTGAGCCCACTCTCTTGGCTGAGAAGCAACCCCAGGATGCTTTTACTGTTGGCATGACACAGGACTGATGGTAGCGCTCACCTTGTCTTCTCCGGACAAGCTTTTTTCCAAATGCCCCAAACAATCGGAAAGTGGATGCATCAGAGAAAATGACTTTACCCCAGTCCTCAGCAGTCCAATCCCTGAACATTTTGCAGAATATCAGTCTGTCCCTGATGTTTTTCCTGGAGAGAAGTGGCTACTTTGCTGCCCTTCTTGACACCAGGCCATCCTCCAAAAGTCTTCGCCTCACTGTGCGTGCAGATGCACTCACACCTGCCTGCTGCCATTCCTGAGCAAGCTCTGTACTGGTGGTTCCCCGATCCCGCAGCTGAATCAACTTTAGGAGACGGTCCTGGCGCTTGCTGTACTTTCTTGGGCGCCCTGAAGCCTTCTTCACAACAATTGAACCGCTCTCCTTGAAGTTCTTGATGATCCGATATGAATGGTTGATTTAGGTGCAATCTTACTGGCAGCAATATCCTTGCCTGTGAAGCCCTTTTTATGCAATGATGCCGGCACGTGTTTCCTTGCAGGTAACCATGGTTGACAGAGGAAGAACAATGATTCCAAGCACCACCCTCCTTTTGAAGCTTCCAGTCTGTTATTATAACTCAATCAGCATGACAGAGTGATCTCCAGCCCTGTCCTCGTCAACACTCACACCTGTGTTAACGAGAGAATCACTGACATGATGTCAGCTGGTCCTTTTGTGTCAGGGCTGAAATGCAGTGGAAATGTTTTTGGGGTATTCAGTTTGCATTTGCATGGCAAAGAGGGACTTTGCAATTAATTGCTATTCATCTGATCACTCTTCATAACATTCTGGAGTATATGCAAATTGCCATCATACAAACTGAGGCAGCAGACTTTGTGAAAATTCTCAAAAAATTCTCATTCTCAAAACTTTTGGCCACGACTGTATGTGTGTATGATTGTTGCTGTGTGTTTGGGCTGGTGGTTTCAGGGTGTTTTGGGGACAGTGCAGTGTGATGACAGGGGGTGGGGGGTCTGCATAAACACAACAAGTAAAGATGAATATTCAACACCCTGGGGTTGTGTGCCAGGCCAGCTGACAATGCAGGCTTTATAATGAATACCCCCCGGATCCACTGTTGTGATTTTACATTCATCTCCTAACACACACACACACACACACACACACACACACACACACACACACACACACACACACACACACACACACACACACACACACACACACACACACACACTGTCTGTGATCTCTGAGCTAGCTTCCTGTGTTAGCTGGTTGTGGTGGAGTCTTGGTCACTTTCGTTAGACACCATTACTCTGCAAGTGTCAAGGTTGTGTTCCTGTTCTGCAGGGGATTTGGACATCCTGACTTCCTGAATCTCTGGCCCCAAAAGCTTGTTGAACATTTTAAGTTTAAGTCCACTTCTTTCCCAAACTAGGCTATCAAAGAGACTAGGAACGACTGGAACACTTGAGGACTGTTTATTGTATAGCCTCCTCAGTTGTACATGTTGTCTCTGCACTCGGCAGTAATGCACTCAGTTCCCAGTGTAATTTCTGAACGATCCCTGACAGTGTCTCTCCTCCACCACTGGAAGTCACTGTTCCTCCACTACTGAACGCGGACCGTCAACAGGTCTTACACTATGAGAGGCTTGATACATGGGTCAGATAATATTTTATTTTATTTTAACTAAGCCACAGTGGCCGGCTAGAATCCTCTACATTTGGAAGTTCCATGAAAAGCTTTCCTGGATATGTACTGTATGTATTGAGATGTGCAATTGACTTCTGTTTCCAAGTCTATCTAGGCCTTGCAGCATTGCATCATAATCCTCATTATTCTCTAACCTAATGCATTTGTCTTCCTTTCCTCTAAATATTCTCTCTCCTCTCAGGTTGATTATGCTCTTGATTAATTAGTTCCACTTAAAGTTGTTTAACAATAGCTCAGTTTGTTAAATCCTCATTCATCACCATAATAGTTATGAAAATAGGGATTATAGTGAGGTGAGAGATTCATTTCGGCGCTAATAATATTTGTAATGTTGCGGGATCAATTTCAGACAGTCATTTTTCAGACATTAGACTGCTGGAAAGTTTTCTGGCTTCCTCTTTATATTGTGCCAGAGAGAAATGGGTTGTGAATATTTTTAGTAGTTGTTATGTCTAGCTGCACTCATTGTGTTGGCCTGATATTGTCATTAATTTGGCCTGCTATTAAGAAGGCCAGGGAAACTTCCCTCTCTCCTCTCCGTAGAAGACTCATTATCTCACTGGGGTTTCTCTCCCCAACTGTTTTGAGAAATCACATTTAATAGCTCGATATCTTTTCTAATGAGAAATGTAGGACCAGATTAAAGCATTGATTTCACCTCGTTAAAAAGGAAAGTGGGCAAGGTGAATTATTTACAGTTGTCTTGTAGGTCTCGGGACAAGTGTCCTTATCTCTGGATTAGAGTTAGGCTGCTGGTTTTTATGTTGTCTCCTGTGTTTAGCTAGAAAACTGGATTTAAGTATTTCCATTTGCAGACATTTAGTGCGGGCTGAGGATAAATATATTGACTAGCGTGTCCTATATGCCCTAAGGAATCTAGCCTTTAAAATGTTTTGAGGAGAGAATTTAGTTGGCTATGAGTTAGGGATGGGAATTTTACATTTTTTGACTGTTCGAGTACTTGCATGTAATGGTTATGATAAATTAAATTACTCCCCAAAAATTCAGCAATTTTTTTTAACGCAAGGCCCGCGCTGGGGAAAAAATGTGTGCTGATTATATCCATATGCCAACAGTGTGCAACAATGCCTAATTTATCATAACCATTACAGATAACGAATCCTAATTGCTAAATTGCCCCATATATATTCAGTGAATAAAAAAACAAGTGCCATTTTAAGAGTCATTAATTCAAAGCGTAATATTAACTGGTTATATTATATTGTGGAACACAATCTACTAAAAGGCAGTAACCTCAGCAGTGGCGCTTGCTTGTAGAAGCCTATGGCTGTGCAGTGGCGCTTGCTTGTTTTGTTCATTTAGCAGACTGCTGTTATTTGCCGAGCCCTTATCACAGTCAAGACACACCTATTTTATAGTAAAAAGAAAAGAACTGTGATATAAAATAGAACAGAAAAGTGCAAAGTGGTGAGCCTATGTTTAGGGGAGTTACTAGACTAACCAATTCTAAATTACACTTGCAGTTTGCAAAGTAGGGTCGTCATTAGTTACCACGGCCACAAAGTCATAAACCCCACCTATTTCTACAATTTATCTTCTTCAAATCTGAATTTAAACCTAACCCTTAACCCTAACCACACTGCTAACCTTAGCTTGTGTATAAAGGGATATCGGCTGCGCTGATAGATGACGTGAGATACATTTGACATCTCTCGGTCCCTCCCTCTCTCTCTCGCTCCGTCTCTCTCTCGCTCCCTCTGTCTCTTTCTTGCTCCCTCTGTCTCTCTCTTGCTCCCTCTGTCTCTCTCTTGCTCCCTCTGTCTCTCTCTTGCTCCCTCTGTCTCTCTCTTGCTCCCTCTGTCTCTCTCTTGCTCCCTCTGTCTCTCTCTTGCTCCCTCTGTCTCTCTCTTGCTCCCTCTGTCTCTCTCTTGCTCCCTCTGTCTCTCTCTTGCTCCCTCTGTCTCTCTCTTGCTCCCTCTGTCTCTCTCTTGCTCCCTCTGTCTCTCTCTTGCTCCCTCTGTCTCTCTCGCTCCCTCTGTCTCTCTCGCTCCCTCTGTCTCTCTCTCGCTCCCTCTGTCTCTCTCTCGCTCCCTCTGTCTCTCTCTCGCTCCCTCTGTCTCTCTCTCGCTCCCTCTGTCTCTCTCTCGCTCCCTCTGTCTCTCTCTCGCTCCCTCTGTCTCTCTCTCGCTCCCTCTGTCTCTCTCTCGCTCCCTCTGTCTCTCTCTCTCTGTCTCTCACTCCCTCTCGCTCCCTCTCTCTCTCGGTCCCTCTGTCTCTCTCTCGCTCCCTCTGTCTGTCTCTCGTTCCCTCTGTC
The DNA here is from genome assembly GCF_016432855.1 of Salvelinus namaycush. Taxonomy (NCBI): domain Eukaryota; kingdom Metazoa; phylum Chordata; class Actinopteri; order Salmoniformes; family Salmonidae; genus Salvelinus; species Salvelinus namaycush. The sequence continues at coordinate 26,490,686 of NC_052324.1, forward strand.
TGTCTCTCGTTCCCTCTGTCTGTCTCTCGTTCCCTCTGTCTGTCTCTCGTTCCCTCTGTCTCTCTCTCACTGCTTCTCGCTCCCTCTCTCTCTCGCTCTCGCTCTCTCTTACGCCTCCCTTTCCCCATCTCTTTTCTTGCCTCCACTCTCTTCTCCCAAATGTAATGTAACAGGATCCTGTCTCTCTTTTTCAAACAATGAGGAATGGAGATGATCCCTCACTCGTTCTGTTCCTCCTCCTCCCCTCTTTCTGGCTTTCTTCTAATTGAATAATTAAAAAGCTGGAGGATGTTTCTGTGCGGTCTCTCTCCTCTCTCGTTCTCTCGCTCTCTCTTTCTCTCTCTCTGTCTCCTTTCTCAATCTTTCTCTCTCTGTCTTCTCGCTCTATCTTTCTATCATACTCTGCGGGTGGTTTATCTCCTCTGTGGCTCAAGGCTTCCTGCTCTCATCAGAACATGCAGTGTCTAGTCTGGAAGTGTTAAACTTTAATATTTTTATGAAGGGAGTCTGCCACAATAAGCTGGTAAAGCAGACAGTTTCTGTATCTAGCTAGCCTATTCTATGGGTGTGGTAAGAAGGACTATTCTTCAGTGTGTATGAACATGGGTTAGAAGTTGAGGAATAATGACTTGTGGCCTGTGCAACTAGCCTAGAGTATCTTCTGTCTCCCACCTTCCGTTTCCCTGTCAGATCTCAACTGGTTAGCCAGCTCCCACCTTCCGTTTCCCTGTCAGATCTCCACTGGTTAGCCAGCTCCCACCTTCCGTTTCCCTGTCAGATCTCCACTGGTTAGCCAGCTCCCACCTTCCGTTTCCCTGTCAGATCTCAACTGGTTAGCCAGCTCCCACCTTCCGTTTCCCTGTCAGATCTCAACTGGTTAGCCAGCTCCCACCTTCCGTTTCCCTGTCAGATCTCCACTTGTTAGCCAGCTCCCACCTTCCGTTTCCCTGTCAGATCTCAACTGGTTAGCCAGCTCCCACCTTCCGTTTCCCTGTCAGATCTCAACTGGTTAGCCAGCTCCCACCTTCCGTTTCCCTGTCAGATCTCCACTGGTTAGCCAGCTCCCACCTTCCGTTTCCCTGTCAGATCTCAACTGGTTAGCCAGCTCCCACCTTCCGTTTCCCTGTCAGATCTCAACTGGTTAGCCAGCTCCCACCTTCCGTTTCCCTGTCAGATCTCAACTGGTTAGCCAGCTCCCACCTTCCGTTTCCCTGTCAGATCTCAACTGGTTAGCCAGCTCCCACCTTCCGTTTCCCTGTCAGCTCTCAACTGGTTAGCCAGCTCCCACCTTCCGTTTCCCTGTCAGATCTCAACTGGTTAGCCAGCTCCCACCTTCCGTTTCCCTGTCAGATCTCAACTGGCTAGCCAGCTCTCACCTTCCGTTTCCCTGTCAGATCTCAACTGGCTAGCCAGCTCTCACCTTCCGTTTCCCTGTCAGATCTCAACTGGCTAGCCAGCTCTCACCTTCCGTTTCCCTGTCAGATCTCAACTGGTTAGCCAGCTCCCACCTTCCGTTTCCCTGTCAGATCTCAACTGGTTAGCCAGCTCTCACCTTCCGTTTCCCTGTCAGATCTCAACTGGTTAGCCAGCTCCCACCTTCCGTTTCCCTGTCAGATCTCAACTGGTTAGCCAGAGCTCGCTGGCTGTGGGTGTTGGCCAAAGGAGTCTAAACAGACTCAGAGAACAGCTATTTTTGGGCTCCAGTGATTTCTGAGTTCCTCAGGTGAAGCTCTGATGTTTGGGTCTCTATCTCTATTTCTCTCACTATTTCTCTCTCTCTTTCCTGCACCCACACACTCTTTTTCTCTGACGGCTCTCTGTGTCCACACAGAACAAGGTGAACTGGCTTAACGTTTCTCTCTGTTATGCTGCGCGTGGGAAGAAGGAAAGAGAACTTAAAAAAAGAAAGTGGGTTTTTAAAAACATGTTGGGATCACCTGTAAAGAATAAAAGTCTGTTTGTGTTCTGCTATTTGACTTGTTCATAGTTAGACTCTGTCAGAGTTGTAGCGATTTGTTGTTGTCTGTTTTCAGACCTTGTTTTGAGTTCTTGTTGATTTGCCATATTCTGTTCTCTCTCTGTCTGCCTCAGAGGATAAAGATTTACAGAATACCAAACTCCTCCTCATCATCATATTAATGTGTCCTAGGAGAGAGACAGCCTGGAAGTTGAGCTGAGAGTTTTATAAATGCAATACAGACAAGGCCTATCATCTCAACAGATCACACCCATTCTTCTGCGTGAATAATTCTATTCCATTAGGCCCTTAAATTAAACACGAGTATATCACAATTTTAGGAACATTTTGCAACATAGGCACTTTTCTCTCTCTTTTAATTTCCCGCCCGCCTCTCCTTTTGGAATCAAAGCACATTTGTTTTAATTTTCCATTGAGGTGATAGAATATGAACTGTCTGACTTGCTTCTGGTAACATGTGTCTGTCTGTCTAATACACATATATACACACACACACACACACACACACACACACACACACACACACACACACACACACACACACACACACACACACACACACACACACACACACACACACACACACACACACACACACACACACACACACACAGTTCTGATTAAACACCGTTATAATTAGCTTAAATGTGTGTAAGTGTAAATGGATTTGGAGATGACCTACAATAGATTACCATGTGCCCTCAATTTAGATCTAATTAGTCGCAAATGTGAATTTTCCTCTCCTTTTTCCCTGAGACCTGTCCATCTTGGCTAATCCTCCCAGCTTGTCAGAGGGTGGAGTATGACAGCTATATTTGTGTGAATAGACCTCAGAACACGGACCTCAGAACACGGACCACAGAACACGGACCTCAGAACACGGACCTCAGAACACGGACCTCAGAACACGGACCTCAGAACACGGACCTCAGAACGCTCTGGTTGATGAGGTGTCATATTGAATGGCGTCTGTTTAGCCATTGGTCAGTCACAGATACCTCATCTCCCTCCCTGATACTGACAGCTTGTGAACATTACAGTGTAGTTAAAACCAGAGAAGTGGTCCAATGCGGTGAGTGATCTGTGTATTTTTTGCTACATCAGATTTAACTGGCCAGAACAAAGGCAGAACAGGGGAACAGGTAATGAATATTCTTACTTCCAGGATATCTATTCTGACACAACACCCAACTGGTTAGTTTAAACACAGGGAGACACATGGGAAAGGCTGGACAAAATGTACACTCTCTTGGAAAACTTGTCCCAGGAAGTATTTTGGAATGATTAGAGATAAGTAGGACCGACCGACCGGCGGACTGGAGGAACGCTCTCCACAGCCAGCTTTCTTCCCTCCCAGAGAAAACATCCCAGTGACAGTCTCCTGTCTGTGTGACATGGACGATGTGTCTACTTTGGCTGAAACATGTTGTTGGGATGATGTGACATTACTCGCTACTGGACATGAAGGATTACAAAGGACAGGAACTGACTCACTCTCTCTCTGTGTCTCTGTCTCTCTCACCCCTCATTTTCTCTCTCTCCACCATGTTATCGCTCTCTCACTCTCTCTCTGTGTCTCTGTCTCTCTCTCTCTCTCACCCCTAATTTTCTCTCTCTCCACCAATGTTATCTCTCTCTCACTCTCTCTGTGTCTCTGTCTCTCTCACCCCCTCATTTCTCCCCCCCATGTCATCACTCACTGTGTCTTTGTCTCCTCTGTCTCTCTCTCTCACCCACTCATTTTCTCTCTTCCCCATGTTCTTTCTCACTCTCTCTGTGTCTCTCTGCCTTTCTCTCTCTCTCTGCCTCTCTCTCTCTCTGCCCCCTTCCCTTCTCTGTGGTTGTCTATCGTTGAGGTAACCACCAGTTAGATCTGCTGTGTTTCTGAGCTGACGGGAAGCTGGTCCCTGTAATGATGACCATCTCTATCTCCCAACACAGGGGAGCAGGCTATTGGATGCCCCCCCCACTCCCCAGGTGATCCAGTTGAAAATTGGCACTATTTTCCCCGTTTCCATCACCTCCCAGCCTCCTCCTTTCCCTCACCTCCCAGACTCCCACATCCCTTCTTTTCTGCCCTTGCTCCCCTTTTCCTTCTTACACTCTTTCATATACCTTACACTTCTCCCTGTCTCTCATTCACTTCAATTTATTACCCCCTCTCACTCTGTTAGGTCTTCTTCCCCCTCTCTCACCTCTTCCTCTCTCCCTCCTGTTTCTCTCCTGTTCTTTATTTTCCTCTCTCTCTTCCCTCTGTGTGTTTGTGTACTATCATTTCCTCTCTCTCCTGTAGTCTTTGAAGTCTAGCTATCGATCCGTCAGAAAACCAGTGAAAGCTGTTTCATGTGGTTAGGAGTGAGGACCCTCTGTTGGGGGTCATCCAGTTGATCATCTCTCAGGTTCACAAGTCATCAGGTCTATTAATGAGAGCGGCTGTGTTTCCTCTGATGGCCTGGCTGGCGGACTGTACCTATACACACTGCTATCAATATGGAGGAAGAAGAGAGGAAAGAAGAAAATGGAGAGACGCGAGCGATGAGTTTTGTAAATGTCACGACTGGCCTCTAGATATGAGTGTCTGTGAAGTGAACTGTCCATTTGAGCTGTTCTGGGGATTACACGGTGACAGTCCATGTCGGACAAAGAGACTGGTTGGAAGAAATGACTGTGGTTTAAAAAAGGTTCCTCTGGCGACAGGAAATAATTTGTGTAAGTGAGAGGTTGTTCAGATTAAGGCTTGGTGTTTTTGTTATATAGCTGGTAGGGATGGACATTTTGAAGTTTCACTATTCGAATATTATAATATTTTGCTGCACTTCCCATCCTCGTCTACAACTCCATTCCACACGGTGTCAGAGGAAGGCCCTAAAAATTGTCAAAGACTCCAGCCACCCAAGTCAGTCTGTTCTCTCTGCTACCGCACGGCAAGCGGTACCAGAGCGCCAGGTCTGGGACCAAAAGGCTCCTGAACAGCTTCTACTCCAAAGCCATTAGATTGCTAAACATTTAATTAAGCGGCTACCTGGACTTTCTGCTTTTCACCCCCTACCTACAAGTACATATTACCTCAATTAATCACCTAACCAAACCTACAAGTACATATTACCTCAATCAATCACCCCAACTATCTCATTCCCCAGTCCACTGACTCGGTACCGGTACTCCTTGAATATTTTTTATTTATTCATTTTATTTTACCTTTATTTATACAGGTTTTTTCTGATTGAGATAATATCTCTTTTCCAAGAGAGACCTGGTCCAATAGCAGCAGGGAGAACAACGTTTCAGGCAAAACAACTTACATACACTAACACAACATTAAACAAAACTATAAACACACATACAGTACAACAATGACACATTACATTAAAAACACAAACGTCTTGACTAAAAACAGCTGGCCTAAAAACAATTACACTCTTCTATGATATATACATCGATCAAGTGTTAAAACTCCACCAACGAAACTAGATCATCACATTTTAAAATGTTCAGGAGGGAATTCCAGGACCACGGTGCTAAGTAACTAAACTATTTCTACCATGACCTGTTCTAATTTTTGGTACTGTTAGAAGCAAATCAGAATTGGACCGTAATTGATATTTATTTACTGACCTGACTAAAAAAGAACAGAGATAAAATGGCATTTTACCCAATATGGCCTTAAATCAGTGTATACCAGTGTTTAAGCCTACGCAAGGTCAATGACGAGCAGCCAACAGCGCTGTAGAGATCACGATGATGTGTTAGACGTTTCTGATTTGTAATGAACCTGAGGGCTGCATGATACACTGAATCAAGTGCTCTCAGGGTAGTGGCTGAGGGCTGCATGATACACTGAATCAAGTGCTTTCAGGGTAGTGGCTGAGGCCTGCATATATATAACATCACTAAAATCTAAAACCGACAGTAATGTACATCGTACCAGCTCCTTCCTGGCCTCAAAAGAAAAACAAGCCTTATGCCGGTAATAAAATCCTATTTTCAGCTTGAGCTTCCTTATCAAGTTCTCTACATGCACAGTGAAGCTCAGCTTGTCATCAACCCACACACCCAAATATTTGTACACTTTAACTTGATCTATAGTATGTCCAGCCAATGTAGCAATGACATGATTTGTAACATGCCTGGCATTTGAAAATACCATGCATTTTGTTTTACCCGAATTTATAATCAGCTTTAAATCATACAGATTCTGTTGTATGATGTTAAATGCTCTTTGGGCATTTTCAAAAGCTAAAGATAAACTACTACCACTTCAATAAAGAACAGTATAATCTGCATAAAAATTAACATCCGCTGTTTCAATAAGATCCCCAATGTTGTTGATATACAAAATGAACAACAGTGGGCCCAAAATAGAACCTTGCGGAACACCTGAGCACAACTCTATGGACTCAGATTTACAACCATCCGCCATTACACATTGTGTATGATTTGATAGGTAATTTATAAACCAATCTAGAGCATGACCAGTAATTCCACAACATTTTAACCTTTGCACTAACACAGCATGGTCCACGGTGTCAAAAGCCTTCGACAAATCAATAAAAACAGACACAAAATGTAACTTCTTATCAAGAGCATGTCATTTAAAACCTTCAATGTTGCTGAAACAGTGCTGTGGCCAGACCTAAAACCTGATTGCATTCCATTTAAGATGTTGTTTTCTTGGAAGTAGGTCTTTAGCTGCCTACTAACTAAGGACTCCAGTACCTTTGACAGTACAGACAATTTTGATATGGGTCGATAGTTGTCAAGTAGCGAGGGATCTCCACCTTTCAGGAGAGGCAGTACAAAAGCAGATTTCCATAACTTGGGGATTTCCTTAACATCAAGCGTGAGGTTAAAAATACATGTTAAGGGGGAGCAATGATGTCTGCAGCTAGGTGTAGGAGGTGGGAGTCTAGTTCATCAGGGCCAGGGGATTTTTTAAATCAATTTCTTTCAGGGCTTTACACACTTCTGAAACAGAGAAGGATGAAAAGGAAAACCTGGTGAAGGAGTGCACAGGGGTGTCAGGTAAATTTATAGGGGGCTCAATTATACCTTTGACATTTTCAAATAAAATGCCTGCATCTAAAAACTGCTGGTTCAAGGCTTTCAGAATGGAGGTTCTCAGTTACAATCTGTGTGTCGACCAACAATTGTTTAGGAAGCTGTGTATCTTTTCTGCACTCCAAACCTTTCACTACTTGCCAAAATTTGGATTTGAATTATGTGAAGTAGATTTCAGGTAGTGGTCTGCTTTCAATTTACGGATCATAGCCACACCCATATTTCGAAGACATTTAAAAGCCATCCAATCATCTGCCAAACCAGTCCCTCTTGCTTTAGCCCACATAGCCTGTATATAGCCTTGTTATTATTATTTTATAGTGTTACTATTTTATTTTTCTTTTCATACTTTTTATTTTTATTTTTATTTTTTAAAATTGTATCCCCTTTTCTCCCCAATTTTCGTGGTATCCAATCGCTAGTAATTACTATCTTGTCTCATCGCTACAACTCCCGTACGGGCTCGGGAGAGACGAAGGTCGAAAGCCATGCGTCCTCCGAAGCACAACCCAACCAAGCCGCACTGCTTCTTAACACAGCGCGCCTCCAACCCGGAAGCCAGCCGCACCAATGTGTCGGAGGAAACACCGTGTACCTGGCCCCCTTGGTTAGCGCGCACTGCGCCCGGCCCGCCACAGGAGTCGCTGGAGCGCGATGAGACAAGGATATCCCTACTCTGGCCGACTCTTTTCTCTGTATACATCAATGATGTCGCTCTTGCGGCTGGTGATTCTCTGATCCACCTCTACGCAGATGACACCATTCTGTATACTTCTGGCCCTTCTTTGGACACTGTGTTAACTAACCTCCAGACAAGCTTCAATGCCATACAACTCTCCTTCCGTGGCCTCCAACTGCTCTTAAATGCAAGTAAAACTAAATGCCGATCGCTGCCCGCACCAGCCCGCCCACCTAGCATCACTACTCTGGACGGTTCTGACTTAGAATATGTGGACAACTACAAATACCTAGGTGTCTGGTTAGACTGTAAACTCTCCTTCCAGACTCATATTAAGGTCTTCATCTTCTGCACATCTATCACTCCAGTGTTTATTTGCTAAATTGTAATTATTTCGCCACTACGGCCTATTTATTGCCTTACCTCCCTAATCTTACTTCATTTGCACACACTGTATAACTCTGTGTTGTTGTTTGTGTCGCACTGCTTTGCTTTATCTTGATCAGGTCGCAGTTGTAAATGAGAACTTGTTCTCAACTGGCCTACCTCGTTAAATAAAGGTGAAAAAATATATATATTTTGGCTTAGTTACAGCTGTTGTGTGTCTTTGCTTGGTAGTTCCGAGTCATTCAGTGCCTCCTGTCTGTCCACTGGCAGACACAGAGTCACAGAGTAACCCTTTCCCCTATCCCCCTCACCCACGTATTCCCCCTATGATGGGTTTTCCTTTTGTTTTAGAAGTGCAGCTTTCAGGACCTATTGCGGGATTTGGGAGCTCCCTTTGCCTGACAGTGAGATGGAAGTCGTTAGTGTCCTGGCTCTGGCTCTGGCTCTGGGATGTGATAGTCAGTGATAAATAGCTCTGGGTAAACTGGATTCTGTAGGGTCATGGGAGAGGGGGAAAGAGAGAGGTAAAGGGAATGAAAGACTACTCTCCTCACTCCGTCTTTCCTGTCTCCTTTCTCTCTTCTGTTCTTATCTCTCGCTGTCTCTGTCTCTCTGTCTCTCTGTTGGTCTAATCACTGGCTTCATTACTAATGATGGATGTGAGGCAGAGGTGTGTGTCTGTCTGAGTGAGTGTGTTGTCTTCCTCCTCTTCTTCCCCTTCCTCTTTCCTGTCTCCACCCTCTCTAACAGTGAAAGTGGAACACCCCCCTCTCCTAATGTGTTTGGTCCTGTGCTGGCACCTGGTAGTGGTTCGATCTGGGCTGTAATGAATGTGTTTAATAAGCTCTGTGGGTCGATGGGCTTAATGAAGGTGTGACAGACGACGGGCCAGGAGAACGCTAACACCTTAACGAGATGCTAATGAGCCAGAGGGGTTAACGAGGTCACAGTAATCAGTATCTCTCTCTGTCTGTTTGTCTGTCTGTTCTTGTTCTCTTTCTGTTTCTCTTGGTCGCTCTGTCTCTCTGTCTGTTTGTGTTTCTCTCTCAATGACATTTCTCTCACTCACTCTCTTACTCTTTCTCTCTTTCGGTCTCTCTTTCGTTCTCTCGTGTTCTCTCGTTCTCTGTCAATTTAAGAAATGCTTTGTTGTCATGAATGGGTGGTTGCCAAAGCAATACATATGAAGTATTACGTACATTTACCATATGCTTGATTAATAGTAATAATAATAATAATATATCAACAAAAACAACTATACAAGGAAAATAATACACCAAAAAGTAAACAAAAATAAAAAATTGAGAAATTAAATCTACAAGGGCTCATGTGCATGACATGGTGGGAGCTACAGTCTCTCTAATATCATAACAGGTCAGGACATCATATGCAGTAATGTCTACTTTCTCTCTAATATCATGACAGGCCAGAACATAAGCTGCAGTAAGATCTACTGTGTAATATCATGACAGGCCAGGATGTCATCTGCAGTAAGATCTACTGTCTCTCTAATATCATGACAGGCCAGAACATAAGCTGCAGTAAGATCTACTGTGTAATATCATGACAGGCCAGGACGTCATCTGCAGTAAGATCTACTGTCTGTCTAATATCATGACAGGTCAGGACATCATCTGCAGTAAGATCTACTGTCTGTCTAATATCATGACAGGCCAGGACGTCATCTGCAGTAAGATCTACTGTCTAATATCATGACAGGCCAGGACGTCATCTGCAGTAAGATCTACTGTCTAATATCATGACAGGCCAGGACGTCATCTGCAGTAAGATCTACTGTCTCTACGTTTTCTAACAAAATGCATATTTTCTCCCCAAAAGGCAGTTCAAGAAATCCTGCAAATCTTTCTTTAAATTTCAGGAGATAAATACTCTACATGACCAAAGGTATGTGGACCCCTGCTTGTTGAACATCTCATTGCAAAATCATGGGCATTAATATGGTTGTTCCCCCCTTTGCTGCTGTAACAGCCTCTACTCTTCTGGGCTTTCCACTAGATGTTGGAACATTGCTGCAGGGACTTGCTTCCATTCAGCCTTGAGCATTAGTGAGCACAGGTACTGATGTTGGGCGATTAGGCCTGGCTCGCAGTCGGCGTTCTAATTCATCCCAAAGGTGTTGATGGGGTTGAGGTCAGGGCTCTGTGCAGGCCAGTCAAGTTCTTCCACACCGATCGTGGCAAACCATGTTGAAACAGGAAAGGGCCTTTCCCAAACTGTTGCCAGTTTGATTCATTACGCCAGAGAACGTGTTTCCACTGCTCCAGAGTCCAATGGCAGCGAGGTTCACACCACTCCAGCCAACGCTTGGCATTGCGCATGGTGATCTTAGGCGTGTGTGCGTTTGCTCGGCCATGGGAACCCATTGCATGAAGCTCCCACGAACAGTTATTGTGCTGACGTTGCTTCCAGAGGTAGTTTGGAACTTGGTAGTGAGTGTTGCAACCGAGGACAGACTATTTTTACATGCTACGCGCTAAATTACTACTAACAGAGATGCCTCTATAATTTTTGGGCTTTTTACTTGTCACCATTTTTGATATAGATAGATGTCATTAAGCCTTGTGGCCCGGTAACACCCGTTATGATGTATAGCGTCAGGTCAACCAATCGATTAATGGAGTACTTAGCCAAGCTAATGAACTGCTGTGTAAGATTGGAGGTAAGCATCAGAGAGAGGGGGAGAGGACCTAGATTGACATTTTCAATTGTTTTATTTCACTTTTATTTAAATAGGTAAGCTAGTTGAGAAAAAATTATCATTTACAACTGCGACCTGGCCAAGATAAAGCAAAGCAGTGCGACACAAACGACAACACAGAGTTACACATGGAATAAACAAGCGTACAGTCAACAACACAATAGAAAAAAAAGAAAGTCTATATTCAGTGTGTGCAAATGGCGTGAGGAGGTAAGGCAATAAATAGGCCATAGTAGCGAAGTAATTACAATTTAGCAAATGAACACTGGAGTGATAGATGAGCAGATGGTGATGTGCAAGAAGAAATACTGGTGTGCAAAAGAGCAGAAAAGTAAATAAACACAATATGGGGATGAGGTAGGTAGATTGGGTGGGCTATTTACAGATGGGCTGTGTACAGCTGCAGCGACCGGTTAGCTGCTCAGATAGCTGATGTTTAAAGTTAGTGAGGGAGATATGTCTCCAGTTTCAGCGTTTTTTATTTTATTTTATTATTATAATTTTTTCTTCTTCAATTCGTTCCAGTCATTGGCAGCAGAGAACTGGAAGAAAAGGCGGCCAAAGGAGGTGTTGGCTTTGTGGATGACCAGTGAGATATACCTGCTGGAGCGCGTGCTACGGGTGGGTGTTATGGTGACCAGTGAGCTGAGATAAGGCGGGGCTTTACCTAGCAAGGACCTATAGATGACCTGGAGCCAGTGGGTCTGGCGACGAATATGAAGCCAGGGCCAGCCGACTAGAGCATACAGGTCGCAGTGGTGGGTGGTATATGGGGCTTTGGTAACAAAACGGATGGCACTGTGATAGACTGCATCCAGTTTGCTGAGTAGAGTATTGGAAGCTATTTTGTAAATGATATCGCCAAAGTCGAGGATCGGTAGGATAGTCAGTTTTACGAGGGTATGTTTGGCGGCGTGAGTGAAGGAGGCTTTGTTGTGAAATAGGAAGCCGATTCTAGATTTAATTTTGGATTGGAGATGTTTAATATGAGTTTGGAAGGAGAGTTTACAGTGTAGCCAGACACCTAGGTATTTGTAGTTGTCCACATATTCTAAGTCAGAACCGTCCAGAGTAGTGATGCTAGTAGGGTGGGCGGGTGTGGGCAGCGAACGGTTGAATAGCATGCATTTGGTTTTACTAGCGTTTAAGAGCAGTTGGAGGCCACGGAAGGAGAGTTGTATGGCATCGAAGCTCGTCTGGAGGTTAGTTAACACAGTGTCCAAAGAAAGGCCAGATGTATACAGAATGGTGTCGTCTGCGTAGAGGTGGATTAGGAAATCACCCGCAGCAAGAGTGACATCGTTGATATATACAGAGAAGAGAGTCGGCCTGAGAATTTAACCCTGTGGCACCCCCACAGAGACTGCCAGAGGTCCGGACAACATGCCCTCCGATTTGACACACTGAAAACTGTCTGAGAAGTAGAGGCAGTCATTTGAGAAACCAAGGCTGTTGAGTCTGCCGATAAGAATGCGGTGATTGACAGAGTCGAAAGCCTTGGCCAGGTCGATGAAGACGGCTGCGCAGTAATGTCTCTTATCGATGGCGGTTATGATGTCGTTTAAGACCTTGAGCGTGGCTGAGGTGCACCCATGACCAGCTCTGAAACCAGATTGCATAGAGGAGAAGTTACGGTGGGATTTGAAATGGTCGGTAATCTGTTTGTTAACTTGGCTTTCGAAGACCTTTGAAAGACAGGGTAGGATAGATTTAGGTCTGTAGCAGTTTAGGTATAGAGTGTCACCCCCTTTGAAGAGGGGGATGACCGCGGCAGCTTTCCGATCTTTGGGGATCTCGGATGATACGAAAGAGAGGTTGAACAGACTGGTAATAGGGGTTGCAACAATGGCGGTGGATCATTTTAGAAAGCGAGGGTCCAGATTGTCTAGCCCAGCTGATTTGTAGGGGTCCAGATTTTGCAGCTCTTTCAGATCATCTGCTATCTGGATTTGGGTGAAGGAGAAATGGGGAGGCTTGGGCAAGTAGCTGCGGGGGGTGCAGAGCAGTTGGCCGGGGTTGGGGTAGCCAGTTGAAAGCATGGCCACTTGTAGAGAAATGCTTACTGAAATCATCGTGGATTCATCGGTGGTGACAGTGTTACCTAGCCTCAGTGCAGTGAGCAGCTGGGAGGAGGTGCTCTTATTCTGCATGGACTTTAGTGTCCCAAAACTTTTTGGAGTTAGAGCTACAGGATGCAAATTTCTGTTTGAAAACGCTAGCCTTTGCTTTCCTGACTGATTGCGTGTATTGGTTCCTGACTTCCCTGAAAAGTTGCATATCGCGGGGACTATTCGATGCTAGTGCAGTCCGCCACAGGATGATTTTGTGCTGGTCGAGGGCAGTTAGGCCTGGAGTGAACCAAGGGCTATATCTGTTCTTATTTCTAAATTTTTTGGAAGTGGCATGCTTATTTAAGATGGTGAGGAAATTACTTTTAAAGAATAACCAGGCATCCTCAACTGGAGATGAGGTCAATATCCTTCCAGGGTACCCGGGCCAGGTCGATTAGGAAGGCCTGCTCGCAGAAGTGTTTTAGGCAGTGTTTGACAGTGATGAGGGGTGGTCGTTTGACCGCGGACCCATAGCGGATGCAGGCAATGAGTCAGTGATCGCTGAGATCCTGATTGAAAACAGCAGAGGTGTATTTGGAGGGAAAGTTGGTCAGGATAATGTCTATGAGGGTGCCCATGTTTACACAGTTAGGGTTGTACTTGGTGGGTTCCTTGATAATTTGTGTGAGATTGAGGGCATCTAGCTTAGATTGTAGGACTGCCGGGGTGTTAAACATATCCCAGTTTAGGTCACCTAACAGAACGAACTCTGAAGATAGATGGGGGACAATCAATTCACATATGGTGTCCAGGGCACAGCTGGGAGCTGAGGGGGGTCTATAACAGGCAGAAACAGTGAAAGATTTATTTCTGGAGAGATTAATTTTTTAAATTAGAAGCTCGAACTGTTTGGGCATAGACCTGGGAAGTATGACAGAACTTTGCAGGCTATCTCTGGAGTAGATTGCAACTGCTCCCCCTTTGGCAGTTCTATCTAGATGGAAAATGTTGTAGTTGGGTATGGAAATCTCCAAATTTTTGGTGGCCTTTTTGGTGGCTACAAGATAATCTTGTAGCATATATCTCTAACAGTAACACTTCAGTGGCGCTTCTCATGTCTATGTGCTGTTGGCTTTCTAGACGCTGTAGTGTGTTAACATGTTAGATATTACCTGTCTGTTATACAAGGTAATAACAGTGGCCTGACCGCCACCAACCTTACATGTGGTGTACTGGAGGGTAAATGTACGTTTTGCTGGAAATGCATTGAAAATATAGGGAGCGCTACCTTATTCACAGTGATTAGTATTTACACACCTAATTTCACTGATGTGAACGTAAAGCAGAGGTCTTCATCCTGCAGAACTAGAGGGTGGACACATTCTTTAAATTCTTCTTTTGTCAACTTTATTCCTCACTTCATCTCTCACTTCTTCACCTCATCTGCTCTTTCCATTGTGGCTCCTCTGAGAGATGGGATGAAAGTAAAGAGGGAGGAAATGTTGACTTTTTATTGTCACCTGTCACTATTCCCCCTTCTGCTCCCTCTCCTCCCCTGTCATCTCTAGTTCTGTTCTCTTCCCCTCAGCTCCTCTCCTCAGCTCCTCTCCTCAGCTCCTCTACCTACACTGTGTGTATTTTGGGCAAAGCTGAATCAGTTCGCTCAATTAAAGTGAATTTGGTTAAAGTGATATGGCGCCATTGGGCTCAGATGAAAGAGCGCTGGGTGCATTTGATTTATTTCTTTGTTTTGTGTGTGTGTGTGTGTGTGTGTGTGCGCAGAGTGAAAGCAGCTGATTTACATTTAGATAAATCCCCATGGATACGCTCTTGTCATTGAGATGCAGGGGACTACATCCAGGCCCCCCACCTGTGCCCTATTACCTGCAGGAGATGGCCTATTTTCACAGACAGAGAGTCAGGGAAGGAAATATCAACCCTGACTGCTTAAATAGCCACCTTGTGTGCGAGTGTGTAATATAATTCCTGACGTACAGCACATCAGTGACATGACATTGCAGACCATGTCGTGATTGTGTGTGTAGTTTGGGTTTAGCTATACCAGAAGTGCCCACAAGAATAGTAAACAAACACAAATTTGACCAACTGGGGACATTTTTTTATTCCCCACGAGGTCAAATGCTATTTTTATGGGGTTTAGGGTTAGGTTTAGAATTAATGTTAGGGTTAGAATGACGTTAAGGGTTAGGAGCTAGGGTTCGTTTTAGGGTTAGAAGCTAGGTGTAGGGTTAAGGTTAGGTTTTTGGATTAAGGTTAGAGTAAGAGTAAGAGAACAGGTTAGGGTTATGTTTAGGGTTAGGGGTTAGGGAAAATATAATTTTGAATGGGACTGAATTGTGTGTCCCCACAAGGCAAGGCGATGATAGATTGACTGTGGGGCGGTGGGTGGTGGCTGATTGACAGCTAGTGTTGATGGCGGTCGGATGGGCTGAAAAGGCCATAAATATGAACCAGTGCCAGATGAAGGTGTGTTGCTGTTGGGAGGTAGCGATTCTGCAGTTCTAGCTGAAAGACCAGAGGAGACTATTGATTCACTCAGAGTAGTCCATTAATACTGTACATCTATAGTGCTGTAGAGTATTTAATACTGTACCTCTCTACTATAGTGCTGTAGAGTATTTAATACGGTACCTCTCTACTATAGTGCTGTAGAGTATTTAATACTGTACCTCTCTACTATAGTTCTGTAGAGTATTTAATACTGTACCTCTCTACTATAGTTCTGTAGAGTATTTAATACTGTACATCTCTACTATAGTTCTGTAGAGTATTTAATACTGTACCTCTCTACTATAGTTCTGTAGAGTATTTAATACTGTACCTCTCTACTATAGTGCTGTAGAGTATTTAATACTGTACCTCTCTACTATAGTGCTGTAGAGTATTTAATACTGTACATCTCTACTATAGTGCTGTGGAGTATTTGTGTACCTCTCTACTATAGTTCTGTAGAGTATTTAATACTGTACATCTCTACTATAGTGCTGTAGAGTAATTAATACTGTACCTCTCTACTATAGTGCTGTGGAGTATTTGTGTACCTCTCTACTATAGTTCTGTAGAGTATTTAATACTGTACCTCTCTACTATAGTGCTGTAGAGTATTTAATACTGTACCTCTCTACTATAGTTCTGTAGAGTATTTAATACTGTACCTCTCTACTATAGTGCTGTAGAGTATTTAATTCTGTACATCTCTACTATAGTGCTGTAGAGTAATTAATACTGTACCTCTCTACTATAGTTCTGTAGAGTATTTAATTCTGTACATCTCTACTATAGTGCTGTAGAGTATTTAATTCTGTACATCTCTACTATAGTGCTGTAGAGTAATTAATACTGTACCTCTCTACTATAGTTCTGTAGAGTATTATGTACCTCTCTACTATAGTGCTGTAGAGTATTTAATACTGTACCTCTCTACTATAGTGCTGTAGAGTATTTAATACTGTACCTCTCTACTATAGTTCTGTAGAGTATTTAATACTGTACCTCTCTACTATAGTGCTGTAGAGTATTTAATACTGTACATCTCTACTATAGTTCTGTAGAGTATTTAATACTGTACCTCTCTACTATTGTGCTGTAGAGTATTTAATACTGTACATCTCTACTATAGTTCTGTAGAGTATTTAATACTGTACCTCTCTACTATAGTGCTGTAGAGTATTTAATACTGTACCTCTCTACTATAGTTCTGTAGAGTATTTAATACTGTACCTCTCTACTATAGTGCTGTAGAGTATTTAATACTGTACATCTCTACTATAGTTCTGTAGAGTATTTAATACTGTACCTCTCTACTATAGTGCTGTAGAGTATTTAATACTGTACATCTCTACTATAGTTCTGTAGAGTATTTAATACTGTACCTCTCTACTATAGTGCTGTAGAGTATTTAATACTGTACCTCTCTACTATAGTTCTGTAGAGTAATTAATACTGTACCTCTCTACTATAGTGCTGTAGAGTATTTAATACTGTACATCTCTACTATAGTTCTGTAGAGTATTTAATACTGTACCTCTCTACTATAGTGCTGTAGAGTATTTAATACTGTACCTCTCTACTATAGTGCTGTAGAGTATTTCATACTGTACCTCTCTACTATAGTGCTGTAGAGTATTTAATTCTGTACATCTCTACTATAGTGCTGTAGAGTAATTAATACTGTACCTCTCTACTATAGTGCTGTGGAGTATTTGTGTACCTCTCTACTATAGTGCTGTGGAGTATTTATGTACCTCTCTACTATAGTGCTGTGGAGTATTTATGTACCTCTCTACTATAGTGCTGTGTATTTATGTACCTCTCTACTATAGTGCTGTGGAGTATTTATGTGCCTCTCTACTATAGTGCTGTGGAGTATTTGTGTACCTCTCTACTGTAGTGCTGCAGAGTATTCATGTACCTCTACTATAGTGCTGTGGAGTATTTATGTACCTCTCTACTGTAGTGCTGTAGAGTATTTATGTACATTTCTACTGTAGTGCTCTAGTGTATTTATGTACCTCTCTACTATATTGCTGTGAAGTATTTATGCACCTCTCTACTATAGTGCTGTGGAGTATTTATGTACCTCTCTACTACAGTGCGGTAGAGTATTTAATACTGTACCTCTCTACTATAGTGCTGTAGAGTATTTAATACTGTACATCTCCACTATAGTACTGTAGAGTATTTAATACTGTACCTCTCTACTATAGTGCTGTAGAGTATTATGTACCTCTCTACTATAGTGCTGTAGAGTATTTAATACTGTGCCTCTCTACTCTAGTGCTGTAGAGTATTTAATACTGTACCTCTCTACTCTAGTGCTGTAGAGTATTTAATACTGTACCTCTCTACTATAGTGCTGTAGAGTTTTTAATACTGCACCTCTCTACTATAGTGCTGTGTGGTATTTATGTACCTCTCTACTATAGTGCTGTAGAGTATTTATGTACCTCTCTACTATAGTGCTGTAGAGTATTTATGTACCTCTTTACTATAGTGCTGTGGAGTTTTTAATACTGCACCTCCCTACTATAGTGCTGTGGAGTATTTAATACTGTACCTCCCTACTATAGTGCTGTGGAGTATTTAATACTGTACCTCTCTACTATAGTGCTGTGGAGTATTTATGTACCTCTCTACTATAGTGCTGTGGAGTATTTATGTACCTCTCTACTATAGTGCTGTAGAGTATTATGTACCTCTCTACTATAGTGCTGTGGAGTATTTAATACTGTACCTCCCTACTATAGTGCTGTGGAGTATTTATGTACCTCTCTACTATAGTGCTGTAGAGTATTTATGTACCTCCCTACTATAGTGCTGTGGAGTATTTATGTACCTCTCTACTATAGTGCTGTGGAGTATTTATGTACCTCCCTACTATAGTGCTGTGGAGTATTTATGTACCTCTCTACTATAGTGCTGTGGAGTATTTATGTACCTCTCTACTATAGTGCTGTGGAGTATTTATGTACCTCCCTACTATAGTGCTGTGGAGTATTTATGTACCTCTCTACTATAGTGCTGTGGAGTATTTATGTACCTCCCTACTATAGTGCTGTGGAGTATTTATGTGCCTCTCTACTATAGTGCTGTGGAGTATTTATGTACCTCCCTACTATAGTGCTGTGGAGTATTTATGTACCTCTCTACTATCGTGCTGTAGTGTATTTGTGTGCCTCTCTACTATATTGCTGTGGAGTATTTGTGTACCTCTCTACTATAGTGCTGTGGAGTATTTATGTACCACTCTACTATAATGCGGTGGAGTATTTATGTGCCTCTCTACTATATTGCTGTGGACTATTTGTGTACCTCTCTACTATAGTGTTGTAGAGTATTTATGTACCTCTCTTCAGTATTTATGTACCTCTCTACTATAGCACTGTGGCGTATTTATTGTACCGCTCCACTATAGTGCTGTAGAGTATTTATGTACCTCTCTACTATGGGGCTGTAGAGTATTTATGTACCTTTCTACTATAGCGCTGTATAGTATTTATGTACCTCTATTATAGTGCTGTCCAGTATTTATGCACCTCTCTACTATATTGCTGTGGAGTATTTATGTACCTCTCTACTATAGTGCTGTGGAGTATTTATGTACCTCTCTACTATAGTGCTGTGGAGTATTTATGTACCTCTCTACTATAGTGCTGTGGAGTATTTATGTACCTCTCTACTATAGTGCTGTGGAGTATTTATGTACCTCTCTACTATCGTGCTGTAGTGTATTTGTGTGCCTCTCTACTATATTGCTGTGGAGTATTTGTGTACCTCTCTACTATAGTGCTGTGGAGTATTTATGTACCACTCTACTATAATGCGGTGGAGTATTTATGTGCCTCTCTACTATATTGCTGTGGACTATTTGTGTACCTCTCTACTATAGTGTTGTAGAGTATTTATGTACCTCTCTTCAGTATTTATGTACCTCTCTACTATAGCACTGTGGCGTATTTATTGTACCGCTCCACTATAGTGCTGTAGAGTATTTATGTACCTCTCTACTATGGGGCTGTAGAGTATTTATGTACCTTTCTACTATAGTGCTGTGAAGTATTTATGCACCTCTCTACTATAGCGCTGTATAGTATTTATGTACCTCTATTATAGTGCTGTCCAGTATTTATGCACCTCTCTACTATATTGCTGTGGAGTATTTATGTACCTCCCTACTATAGTGCTGTGGAGTATTTATGTACCTCTCTACTATAGTGCTGTGGAGTATTTATGCACCTCTCTACTATATTGCTGTGGAGTATTTATGTACCTCTCTACTATAGTGCTGTGGAGTATTTATGTACCTCTCTACTATATTGCTGTGGAGTATTTATGTACCTCCCTACTATAGTGCTGTGGAGTATTTATGTACCTCTCTACTATAGTGCTGTGGAGTATTTATGCACCTCTCTACTATATTGCTGTGGAGTATTTATGTACCTCTCTACTATAGTGCTGTGGAGTATTTATGTACCTCTCTACTATAGTGCTGTGGAGTATTTATGTGCCGCTCTACTATAGTGCTGTGGAGTATTTATGTACCTCTCTACTATAGTGCTGTAGAGTATTTATGTACCTCTCTACTATAGTGCTGTAGAGTATTTATGTACCTCTCTACTATAGTGCTGTAGAGTATTATGTGGATCTCTACTATAGTGCTGTGGAGTATTTAATACTGTGCCTCTCTACTATGGTGCTGTGGGGTATTTATGTACATCTCTACTATAGTGCTGTGGAGTATTTATGTACCTCTCTACTATAGTGCTGTGGATTTTTTTATGTACCTCTCTACTATATTGCTGTGGAGTATTTGTGTACCTCTCTACTGTAGTGCTGTGGAGTATTTATGTACCTCTCTACTATAGTGCTGTGGATTTTTGTATGTACCTCTCTACTATATTGCTGTGGAGTATTTATGTACCTCTCTACTATAGTGCTGTGGAGTATTTATGTACCTCTCTACTATAGTGCTGTGGAGTATTTATGTACCTCTCTACTATAGTGCTGTGGAGTATTTATGTACCTCTCTACTATAGTGCTGTGGAGTATTTATGTACCTCTCTACTATCGTGCTGTAGTGTATTTATGTACCTCTACTATAGTTCTGTAGAGTATTATGTACCTCTCTACTATAGTGCTGTAGAGTATTTAATACTGCACCTCTCTACTATAGTGCTGTGGAGTATTTAATACTGTACCTCTCTACTATAGTGCTGTAGAGCATTTAATACGGTACCTCTCTACTATAGTGCTGTGGAGTATTTCGTACTGTACCTCTCTACTATAGCCCCGTAGAGTATTCATGTACCTATCTACTGTAGTGCTGTGGAGTATTTATGTACCTCTCTCTACTATAGTGCCTTGTAGTATTTATGTACCTCTCTACTATAGTGATGTAGAGTATTTATGTACCTCTCTACTATAGTGCTGTGGAGTATTTATGCACCTCCCTACTATATTGCTGTGGAGTATTTATGTGCCTCTCTACTATATTGCTGTGGAATATTTATGTACCTCTCTTTTTACTATCGTGCTGCGGAGTATTTATGTACCACTCGACTATAGTGCGGTTGAGTATTTATGTACCTCTCTACTATGGTGCTGTAGAGCATTTATATACCTCTTTACTATAGTGCTGTGGAGTATTTAATACGGTACCTCTCTACTATAGTGCTGTGGAGTATTTATGTACCGCTCTACTATAGTGCGGTTGAGTATTTATGTACCTCTCTACTATAGTGCTGTGGAGTATTTATGCACCTCTCTACTATAGTGCTGTAGAGCATTTATATACCTCTCTACTATAGTGCTGTGGAGTATTTAATACGGTACCTCTCTACTATAGTGCTGTGGAGTATTTATGTACCTCTCTACTATAGTGCTGTGGAGTATTTATGTACCTCTCTACTGTAGTGCTGTGGAGTATTTATGTACCTCTCTACTATAGTGCTGTGGATTTTTTTATGTACCTCTCTACTATATTGCTGTGGAGTATTTATGTACCTCTCTACTATAGTGCTGTGGAGTATTTATGTACCTCTCTACTATGGTGCTGTAGAGTATTTATGTACCTCTCCACTATGGTGCTGTAGAGTATTTATGTACCTCTCTTTACTATTTATGTACCTCTCTAATATAGCCCTGTGGAGTATTTTTTGTACCGCTCTACTATAGTGCTGTAGAGTATTTATGTACCTCTCTACTATGGCGCTGTATAGTATTTATGTACCTCTCTACTATAGTGCCGTGGAGTATTTATGTACCTCTCTACTATAGTACTGTATAGTATTTATGTACCTCTACTATAGTGCTGTATAGTATTTGTGTACCTTTCTACTGTAGTGCTGTGGAGTATTTATGTACCTCTCTACTATAGTGCTGTGGAGTATTTATGTACCTCTCTACTGTAGTGCTGTATAGTATTTATGTACCTCTGCTATAGTGTTGTATAGTATTTGTACCTTTCTACTGTAGTGCTGTGGAGTATTTATGTACCTCTCTACTATAGTGCTGTGGAGTATTTATGTACCTCTCTACTATAGTGCTGTGGAGTATTTATGTACCTCTCTACTATGGTGCTGTAGAGTATTTATGTACCTCTCTACTATGGTGCTGTAGAGTATTTATGTACCTCTCTACTATAGTGCTGTGGAGTATTTATGTACCTCTCTACTATAGTGCTGTGGAGTATTTATGTACCTCTCTACTATGGTGCTGTAGAGTATTTATGTACCTCTACTATGGTGCTGTGGAGTATTTATGTACCTCTCTACTATAGTGCTGTGGAGTATTTATGTACCTCTCTACTATAGTGCTGTGGAGTATTTATGTACCTCTCTACTATGGTGCTGTAGAGTATTTATGTACCTCTCTACTATAGTGCTGTGGAGTATTTATGTACCTCTCTACTATAGTGCTGTGGAGTATTTATGTACCTCTCTACTATAGTGCTGTGGAGTATTTATGTACCTCTCTACTATGGTGCTGTAGAGTATTTATGTACCTCTCTACTATGGTGCTGTGGAGTATTTATGTACCTCTCTACTATAGTGCTGTGGAGTATTTATGTACCTCTCTACTATGGTGCTGTAGAGTATTTATGTACCTCTCTACTATAGTGCTGTAGAGTATTTATGTACCTCTCTACTATAGTGCTGTGGAGTATTTATGTACCTCTCTACTATGGTGCTGTAGAGTATTTATGTACCTCTCTACTATGGTGCTGTAGAGTATTTATGTACCTCTCTACTATGGTGCTGTAGAGTATTTATGTACCTCTCTACTATAGTGCTGTGGAGTATTTATGTACCTCTCTACTATGGTGCTGTAGAGTATTTATGTACCTCTCTACTATGGTGCTGTAGAGTATTTATGTACCTCTCTACTATGGTGCTGTAGAGTATTTATGTACCTCTCTACTATGGTGCTGTAGAGTTTTTATGTACCTCTCTACTATGGTGCTGTAGAGTATTTATGTACCTCTCTACTATGGTGCTGTAGAGTATTTATGTACCTCTCTACTATAGTGCTGTGGAGTATTTATGTACCTCTCTACTATGGTGCTGTAGAGTATTTATGTACCTCTACTATAGTGCTGTAGAGTATTTATGTACCTCTCTACTATAGTGCTGTGGAGTATTTATGTACCTCTCTACTATGGTGCTGTAGAGTATTTATGTACCTCTCTACTATGGTGCTGTAGAGTATTTATGTACCTCTCTACTATAGTGCTGTAGAGTATTGAGTTCCTTCTCTTCCATGTGTAACCCCCCTGTGTTCCTGTTCCTGTAAAACAGATTCACCCTCTGTCTCTCCCTCTTCTCTCATCTCTCTGAAGAGCTGGAGCTGTGTCAGAGAAGTGTAGGATTACCACATTTACAGCACACACACTCCAGAGGACACTATGTTAGGATACTTTGCTTCTGTTTCTCAATGGCACGGAGCTGTGAAGCTGATATGCTAGAATATTGTATTTCAACTCAACCCTATGCCCAACTGCTATGCTGTGTTTGAATACTCATACTAAAAGTAGTATTTGTGATGTAAATGAAGTACAGTATGTAGTATGCTTATTGGTCATAATATGGACATAGTTAGTATTCCAAAAGTTCCCAGCTGTTGTTTTACATTCGCCAAAATTTGAAGTATATAAGCAGTGGACACTATTTCTGTGCTTTTAGGGCCCATAATGCAATTGTTCAGAAAAGATGAGTGGCTTCACAACATTTTCGGATTTGAAGAAAATGCCGTAAAATATGCAG
Source organism: Salvelinus namaycush (assembly GCF_016432855.1). Taxonomy (NCBI): domain Eukaryota; kingdom Metazoa; phylum Chordata; class Actinopteri; order Salmoniformes; family Salmonidae; genus Salvelinus; species Salvelinus namaycush. The sequence continues at coordinate 26,514,339 of NC_052324.1, forward strand.
CCGAAGTCCGACGAGAGCGGATACAAATGTAAGTACAAAATGTAAATGTTCATTGCTTTAACTAATTATGACACATGTTAAGAATATTAAGAAGAAATTGTTTAGCAATATAATAAAGTTATGACTTTTCAAATAAGTTACATTACTCGTTATATTGGCTGACAATTTGTTAGTCGCTCTACAGTGCTAGCCTTACGAACCACATAGCATATCATTACAGCAGTTGCTTGTATGTATTGGTATGTTAGCCACAGTAGCCACCTAATGTTAGTTGGCTACTAATACATCAAACTTGCCAGTATATGAACTATTACATAATTGTGTGTGGTACAGTATGTATGTCTCGAGCCGCACACAGTGCATCTCGTGCAGAGTTGAGCCATAAAGGGTTTAACATGGAATGGACACAAATAATGAAACCTCCAAAAAATACTTGAGATGGAGGAAAACATTTGACTTCATTATTCACGTCATTCTGAACTTAGCTAAGTGGTATAGTCGTTGTGCTTTCTCAATGGACATTGTTAATGAAGTCGTAAGATGTCTAGCTAGTAATTTGTTATGCTAACAAGCTAGCAAGAAGTTGTGTAGCAATAGCATCAACTTCCGGCAGCTGGAGCCTGCTGGAGGTCATTTTGCAGGGCTCTGGCAGTGCACCTCCTTGCACAAAGGCGGAGGTAGCGGTCCTGCTGCTGGGTTGTTGCCCTCCTACGGCCTCCTCCACGTCTCCTGATGTACTGGCCTGTCTCCTGGTAGCGCCTCCATGCTCTGGACACTACGCTGACAGACACAGCAAACCTTTTTGCCACAGCTCGCATTGATGTGCCATCCTGGATGAACTGCACTACCTGAGCCACTTGTGTGGGTTGTAGACTCCGTCTCATGCTACCACTAGAGTGAGAGCACCGCCAGCATTCAAAAGTGACCAAAACATCAGCCAGGAAGCATAGGAACTGAGAAGTGGTCTGTGGTCACCACCTGCAGAATCACTCCTTTTTTGGGGGTGTCTTGCTAATTGCCTATAATTTCCACCTTTTGTCTATTCCATTTGCACAACAGCATGTGAAATTCATTGTCAATCAGTGTTGCTTCCTAAGTGGGCAGTTTGATTTCACAGAAGTGTGATTCACTTGGAGTTACATTGTGTTGTTTAAGTGTTCCCTTTATTTTTTTGAGCAGTGTACAATATAGCAAGTAAAACACGGGAATGGTAGATTTGCAGTGGAAGAATGTGCAAAGTAGAAATAGAAATAATGGGGTGCAAAGGAGCAAAATAAATACAGTAGGGGAAGGGGTAGTTGTTTGGGCTAAATTATAGATGGGCTATGTACAGGTGCAGTAATCTGTGAGCTGCTCTGACAGCTGGTGCTTTAAGCTAGTGAGGGAGATAAGTGTTTCCAGCTTCAGAGATTTTTGCAGTTCGTTCCAGTCATTGGCAGCAGAGAACTGGAAGGAAAGACGACCAAAGGAGGAATTGGCTTTGGGGGTGACCAGTGAGATATACCTGCTGGAGCGCGTGCTACGAGTGGCTGCTGCTATGGTGACCAGTGACCTGAGATAAGGCGGGGCTTTACCTAGCAGAGACTTGTAGATAACCTGTAGCCAGTGGGTTTGGCGACGAGTATGAAGCGAGAGCCAACCAACGAGAGCGTACAAGTCGCAATGGTGGGTAGTATATGGGGCTTTGGTGACAAAACGGATGGCACTGTGATAGACTGCATCCAGTTTGTTGAGTAGAGTGTTGGAGGCTATTTTATAGATGACATCGCCGAAGTCAAGGATCGGTAGGATGGTCAGTTTTACGAGGGTATGTTTGGCAGCATGAGTGAAGGATGCTTTGTTGCGATATAGGAAGCCGATTCTAGATTTAATTTTGGATTGGAGATGTTTAATATGAGTCAGGAAGGAGAGTTTACAGTCTAACCAGACACCTAGGTATTTGTAGTTGTCCACGTATTCTAAGTCAGAGCGTCCAGAGTAGTGATGCTGGACGGGCGAGCAGGTGCGGGCAGTAATCGGTTGAATAGCATGCATTTAGTTTTACTTGCGTTTAAGAGCAGTTGGAGGCCACGGAAGGAGAGTTGTATGGCATTGAAGCTCGTCTGGAGGTTAGTTAACACAGTGTCCAAAGAGGGGCCAGAAGTATACAGAATAGTGTCGTCTGCGTAGAGGTGTATCAGAGAATCACCAGCAGCAAGAGCAACATCATTGATGTATACAGAGAAGAGAGTCGGCCTGAGGATTGAACCCTGTGGCACCCCCATAGAGACTGCCAGAGGTCCGGACAACAGGCCCTCCGATTTGACACACTAAACTCTATCAGAGAAGTAGTTGGTGAACAAGGCGAGGCAGTCATTTGAGAAACCAAGGCTGTCGAGTCTGCCAATAAGAATATGGTGATTGACAGAGTCGAAAGCCTTGGCCAGGTCGATGAAGACGGCTGCGCAGTAATGTCTCTTATCGATGGCGGTTATGATGTCGTTTAGGACCTTGAGCGTGGCTGAGGTGCACCCATGACCAGCTCTGAAACCAGATTGCATAGCGGAGAAGGTACGGTGCGATTCAAAATGGTTGGTAATCTGTTTGTTAACTTGGCTTTCGAAGACATTAGAAAGGCAGGGTAGGATAGATATAGTTCTGTAGCAGTTTGGGTCTAGAGTGTCTCCCCCTTCGAGCTATCATTTAAGCTATCAAGCTGCATTTGTTTGTACAATTTACTTTGATTTGAACAATTTATAGATTTATATGAATTAATCGATTCTCAATTCGGTCTGTGCATAGTTAGTGACAACAATGAAACTCAGACGTAAATGTGTCAGTTGTCCTTTTAGTCTAATTCTGTGGCCTAAAGACCACAGGAGGTTGGTGGCACCTTAATTGGGGAGGACGGGTTCGTGGTAATGGCTGGAGCGGAATAAGTGGAATGGTATCAAATACATCAAACGCATGGTTTCTGTGTTTTTTGTGGCCATTTCATTTGCTCTGTTCCAGCCATTATTATGAGCCGTCCTCCCCTCAGCAGCCTCCTGCGGTAGGGACACGCTCCCTTTCTATGGTTTTCAGTGAGCTCTCTAGTGGGCTATTGGAGCAGTGTTGACGGTGCTCTGTGAACATGATTTATGCCTGAGTGAAGGGATGGAAGATTGATGAGGAAGAATAACTTATTTTTTATTTAACTTTCTACTTCAAAAGTATTGGGACAGTGACATATTTTTTTGTTGTTTTGGCTCTGTACTCCAGCACTTTGGATTTGAAATGATACAATAACTATGAATTTAAAGTGCAGACTGTCAGCTTTTATTTGAGGGTATGTTCATCCATATTGGGTGAACCGTTTAGAAATTACAGCACTTTTTGTACATAGTCCCCCCATTTTAGGGGACCAAATGTTTTGGGACAAATTCACTTACGTGTATTAAAGTAGTCAAAAGTTTAGTATTTGGTCCCATATTCATAACACGCAATGACTACATCAAGCTTGTGACTCTACAAACTTGTTGGATGCATTTGCTGTTTGTTTTTGTTGTGGTTCAGATTTTGTGCATAAGCATTTCGCTACACCCGCAATAACATCTGCTGAACAAGTGTATGTGACCATAGAAATGAATGGTAAATAATGTGTCATTTTGGAGTCACTTTTATTGCAAATAAGAATTAAATATGTTTCAACACTTCTACATTAATGTGGATGCTACCATGATTACGGATAGTCCTGAATTAATTGTGAATATGGATGAGGGAGAAAGTTACAGACACACAAATATCATACCTCCAAGACATGCTAACTTCTCACCATTAGAATAACAGGGGAGGTTAGCATTTTATATCATACCCCCAAGACAAGCTAACTTCTCACCATTAGAATAACAGGGGAGGTTAGCATTTTATATCATACCCCCAAGACAAGCTAACTTCTCACCATTAGAATAACAGGGGAGGTTAGCATTTTATATCATACCCCCAAGACAAGCTAACTTCTCACCATTAGAATAACAGGGGAGGTTAGCATTTTATATCATACCCCCAAGACAAGCTAACTTCTCACCATTAGAATAACAGGGGAGGTTAGCATTTTATATCATACCCCCAAGACAAGCTAACTTCTCACCATTAGAATAACAGGGGAGGTTAGCATTTTATATCATACCCCCAAGACAAGCTAACTTCTCACCATTAGAATAACAGGGGAGGTTAGCATTTTATATCATACCCCCAAGACAAGCTAACTTCTCACCATTAGAATAACAGGGGAGGTTAGCATTCTATATCATACCCCCAAGACAAGCTAACTTCTCACCATTAGAATAACAGGGGAGGTTAGCATTTTATATCATACCCCCAAGACAAGCTAACTTCTCACCATTAGAATAACAGGGGAGGTTAGCATTTTTGGGGTGGTATGATATTTGTTTGTCTATCTTGCTCTCTCATTTTTCACAATTCATTCAGGACAATCTGTAGTCATGGAAGCATCCAGAATGAAGTGTCAACACAGTATCTCTTTTGCTAGAAGCTCATGCACGCACGCAGACAACACCCACATGCACACCTCCGCTAACACTGATATCGTTCACAGAACTTGGCTACTGTAGATTGTTCCTTTAAGCTCCCTCTAACAGATCTGCTGTTTTGTAGTTTTCTTTAAAGCCTAATAGCTACAAATATTCATGCCAAATGATCCCTGTGGATTCCTATTAGTCAATCTCTCCAGACAGAGACTGCCTGGGTGGCTCTAGGACGACTTCATCTGGAGTTCCACCACACACCTGACACGAGGCTGTGCTGTGCTCTCTCTCAAGGCTTGTCTGTTCCTATATGACTCCTATGTGGTTCTCCCCTCTCTCTCTCTGTGTGTGCGCTCTCCTGCTGGCTCTCAATGGTTCAGCCACTAATCCCACAAAGGCCTGTGGGTCATATAACTAGGAATTGGGTTTACAGGTCTGTCTCACAGGGACCAATCAAGGCCGCCCCTGGCAGGGTTCCGTGCGACGTGATTGGCCGGTCAGCGATGAAAGGGTGATTCCACAGAGAAGGTCCTGCTGTTCTGGAAAGGTGGATTTCAAAGGAGGCTTTTCACCTGTATGAAACACCCCCCCCCCCCTCCCTTAGGCTAGGAAGAGGAATCCTAGTTCAGGATGTGGACCTAATGGTCATTTACGAGTGTACACTTCTTAGGGTACTCATGCCTAAGGGTACACTCGTAAATGCCTACTAGAATCTGATTTCCTTCATTGCCTCCATTGTATCTTTACAAAGAATAACAGCACTAAGTAGCCAAGTAATAGCCTCGATAAGTAGGCTGAAAAAGCCCTTAGTTTTCAGCTAACAGATTGGAGACGGTGCTATTATTTTCTGTCAGCCTTCTGACCTAAAACAAAGCAGATACAAAGACTTCTCTCTCTTTCCCTCTCTCTCCTGTTCCTCTTTCTCTCCCTCCTCTTCCTCTTTCTCCCTTTTCTCTTTCTCCTGTTTCTCTCCTTTCTCCTGTTCCTCTCCTCTCTCCTGTTCCTCTCCTCTCTCTCCTGTTCCTCTCCTCTCTCTCCTGTTCCTCTCCTCTCTCTCCTGTTCCTCTCCTCTCTCCTGTTCCTCTCCTCTCTCTCCTGTTCCTCTCCTCTCTCCTGTTCATCTCTCTCTCCTGTTCATCTCTCTCTCCTCTCTCCTGTCCGTCTCTCTCCTGTTCGTCTCTCTCTCCTGTTCCTCTCTCTCCTGTTCCTCTCTCTCCTGTTCCTCTCTCTCTCCTGTTCCTCTCTCTCTCCTGTTCCTCTCTGTCCTGTTCATCTCTCTGTCCTGTTCATCTCTCTGTCATGTTCCTCTCTCTGTCCTGTCCCTCTCCTCACTCTCCTGTTCCTCTCCTCACTCTCCTGTTCCTCTCCTCACTCTCCTGTTCCTCTCCTCTCTCTCCTGTTCCTCTCCTCTCTCTCCTGTTCCTCTCCTCTCTCTCCTGTTCCTCTCCTCTCTCTCCTGTTCCTCTCCTCTCTCTCCTGTTCCTCTCCTCTCTCTCCTGTTCCTCTCCTCTCTCTCCTGTGCCTCTCCTCTCTCTCCTGTGCCTCTCCTCTGTCCTGTTCCTCTCTCTGTCCTGTTCCTCTCTCTGTCCTGTTCCTCTCTCTGTCCTGTTCCTCTCTCTGTCCTGTTCCTCTCCTCTGTCCTGTCCCTCTCCTCTGTCCTGTTCATCTCTCCTGTTCTTCCCTCTCTCCTGTTCCTCTCCTCTCTGTCCTGTTCCTCTCCTCTCTGTCCTGTTCCTCTCCTCTCTGTCCTGTTCCTCTCCTCTCTCTCCTGTTCCTCTCCTGTTCCTCTCTCTCCTGTTCCTCTCTCTCCCCCGTGCCTCTCTCTCCCCCATTCCTCTCGCTCCTCTCTCTCTCCTCTCTCCTGTTCCTCTGTCCTGTTCCTCTCCTCTGTCCTGTTCCTCTCCTCTGTCCTGTTCATCTCTCCTGTTCCTCTCTCTCTCCTGTTCTCCTCTGTCCTGTTCCTCTCCTCTCTCTCGTTCCTCTCCTCTCTCTCCTGTTCCTCTCTCTCCTGTTCCTCTCTCTCCCCCGTTCCCCTCTCTCTCTCCTCTCTCCTGTTCCTCTCTCTCCCCCGTTCCTCTCTCCTGTTCCTCTCTCTCTCCTCTCTCCTGTTCTTCTCTCTGTCCTGTTCCTCGCTCTGTCCTGTTCCTCTCCTTTGTCCTGTTCCTCTCCTCTGTCCTGTTCCTCTCCTCTGTCCTGTTCCTCTCCTCTGTCCTGTTCATCTCTCCTGTTCCTCTCTCTCTCCTGTTCTCCTCTGTCCTGTTCCTCTCCTCTCTCTCATTCCTCTCCTCTCTCTCCTGTTCCTCTCTCTCCTGTTCCTCTCTCTCCCCCGTTCCCCTCTCTCTCCTCTCTCCTGTTCCTCTCTCCCCCCGTTCCTCTCTCCTGTTCCTCTCTCTCTCCTCTCTCCTGTTCTTCTCTCTGTCCTGTTCCTCGCTCTGTCCTGTTCCTCTCCTTTGTCCTGTTCATCTCTCCTGTTCTTCTCTCCCTCCCGTTCCTCTCTCCCTCCCGTTCCTCTCTCTCTCCTGTTCATCTCTCTGTCCTGTTCATCTCTCTGTCCTGTTCCTCTCTGTCCTGTTCCTCTCCTCTCTCTCCTTGTCCTCTCCTCTCTCTCCTGTTCCTCTCCTCTCTCTCCTGTTCCTCTCCTCTCTCTCCTGTTCCTCTCCTCTCTCTCTCCTGTTCCTCTCTCTCTCCTCTCTCCTGTTCCTCTATCCTCTCTCCTATTCCTCTCTCTCTCCTGTTCCTCTCTCTCTCTCCTCTCTCCTGTTCCTCTCTCTCTCCTGTTCATCTCTCTGTCCTGTTCCTCTCTCTCTCTCCTGTTCCTCTCTCTCTCCTGTTCATCTCTCTGTCCTGTTCCTCTCATCTGTCCTGTTCCTCTCATCTGTCCTGTTCCTCTCATCTGTCCTGTTCCTCTCTCTCTCCTGTTCCTCTGTCTCTCCTGTTCATCTCTCTGTCCTGTTCCTCTCATCTGTCCTGTTCCTCTTTCTCTCCTGTTCCTCTCTCTCTCCTGTTCCTCTCTCCTGTTCCTCTCTCTCTCTCTCCTGTTCCTCTTTCTTCAGACATAGCTGGTTGTTTCAGCATCTCTCTCTTTCTCCTCTGTCTAAGCCCATTAGTGTCCGTGTTGGAGCCCTTTGAGAGCCCGTGTAGCTCTCTGTTCACGCCCTGACCCTACAAGCCCCTTCAAGCCTCTGGTCTGAGCAGAAAGCCCTGTGTGACCGCCATGTACAAACAATCACAAAATAGAATACAATACACCTCCCCTCCTCTCAGACTGGATATTCCTGTGAAACGTAAGCAGGTTCTTTTGTCCGGTCGGATGAAAGGAAGGAAAGGAAGTGAAGGAGCGGTTAAGTTATGCACAGGCCAGGCGACATGCCTGCTTGTTATCTTCCATCTCTCCCTCTGTGCTATTCTTTTATAGCGAGGAGAGGATGTTTGGGTCGGGATTTTGGGGGAACCCCCCCCCCCCCCCCCCCCCCACTCCATCGTTTGTCCCAGTCGTCATGCTCAACAATGGCTGTTTGGAGGGGCAACAGTGGGAGCCAGCGTCCATACCTAGCCTCCCCCAGCTCTACTCTACTCTACTCCACCCCAGCCATGTCCTCCCTCCACCTGCCTCCCCAGGTCTCACCCGGCCTTCCTCTGCTTTACCAAGTCTCCCTATGTCTTACCAAGTCTCCCTTAGTCTTATCAAGTCTCCTTTTGCTCAACCCAACTACCTCTTGCCTTAACTAGCCTCATCCTTCCCCAGACCCCTTGCTTCCCTTAGTCCTCTCTCCTCTACCTATCTCCTCTCCACTACCTCTGTCCTCTCTTTCTGTCCTCTGTCCTCTGTCCTCTGGCCTCTCCCTCTGGCCTCTCCCTCTGGCCTCTCCCTCTGGCCTCTCCCTCTGGCCTCTCCCTCTGGCCTCTCCCTCTGTCCTCTGTCCTCTGGCCTCTGTCCTCTGGCCTCTGTCCTCTGGCCTCTCCCTCTGTCCTCTGTCCTCTGGCCTCTCCCTCTGGCCTCTGGCCTCTCCCTCTGGCCTCTCCCCTACCTCTGTCCTCTGTCCTCTCCCCTACCTCTGTCCTCTGTCCTCTCCCCTACCTCTGTTCTCTGTCCTCTCCACTACCTCTGTCCTCTCCACTACCTCTGTCCTCTACCTCTCTGTCCTCTGTCCTCTCCCTCTGTCCTTTCCCTCTGTCCTCTGTCCTCTCTCCTCTGTCCTCTCCCTCTGTCCTCTCCCTCTGTCCTCTCCCTCTGTCCTCTCCCTCTGTCCTCTCCCTCTGTCCTCTCCCTCTGTCCTCTCCCTCTGTCCTCTCCCTCTGTCCTCTCCCTCTGTCCTCTACCTCTCTCCTCTGTCCTCTCCCTCTCTCCTCTGTCCTCGCCCTCTGTCCTCTCTCCTCTCTCCTATCCCTCTGTCCTCTACCTATCTCCTCTCCTCTGTCCTCTACCTCTCTCCTCTGTCACCTACCTCTGTCCTCTCTCCTCTGTCCTCTCCCTCTGTCCTCTGTCCTCTCCACTACCTCTGTCCTCTACCTCTCTACCTCTCTGTCCTCTACCTCTCTGTCCTCTACCTCTCTGTCCTCTACCTCTCTGTCCTCTACCTCTCTGTCCTCTACCTCTCTGTCCTCTACCTCTCTGTCCTCTACCTCTCTGTCCTCTACCTCTCTGTCCTCTACCTCTCTGTCCTCTACCTCTCTGTCCTCTACCTCTCTGTCCTCGTCCTCTCTGTCCTCGTCCTCTCCCTCTGTCCTTTCCCTCTCTCCTCTGTCCTCTCCCTCTACCTCTCTCCTCTGTCCTCTCCCTCTCTCCTCTGTCCTCTCCCTCTCTCCTCTGTCCTCGCCCTCTGTCCTCTCTCCTCTCTCCTATCCCTCTGTCCTCTACCTATCTCCTCTCCTCTGTCCTCTACCTCTCTCCTCTGTCACCTACCTCTGTCCTCTCTCCTCTGTCCTCTCCCTCTGTCCTCTGTCCTCTACCTCTCTCTTCTCTCCTATCCCTCTGTCCTCTCCCTCTGTCCTCTACCTATCTCCTCTCCTCTGTCCTCTACCTCTCTCCTCTGTCCACTACCTCTGTCCTCTCTCCTCTGTCCTCTCTCCTCTGTCCTCTCTCTCTCCCCAGCATGTCTCTTCCCCCCTTATCTGTCCTATAGAGATCTGGGTCATAGTCAGCGGTACATGACAGCTCTCTATGTATCCTCACTTGTCCCCATATCATCTTGCCCTTTCACACCGATCCCTCCTTCAACCTCCACAGCGTCCCCTTACACCCCCCCCCCCCCGCCGCCTCTGTCCCATGGAGGTCTGGGTCATGGTCAGGTTTGTTCAATCGAGTACAGGCTTGACTGAATGACAAGAGACAGAATGCAATATAGCATTTTATTGGGTAGGTCTCATCTCTGAGGTATGCTCCTCGGAGCGAGATGCTGATGACCAGTTGCCCTATGTGGAGCAGCTGGTATTGGAACCCCTCCCCGCTGGGAGAACGAAGTTCCGATGACGGGCCTTCTGTTGGTGGTGGTGGGGAGGTGAAAGGTTGTCGGAAAGACTGCTGCAAAACGGTGGGAGACACAAGGTTTGAGTTGACTTACAAACACAACCCGAGATTTATGCACATTGAAAGAAAGGAAAGTGATTATTGCACAAGTGAGCCCATAGGTTAATCAGCAAGCAAGATGGAATTGCCTTAGCGTGTGCCTTGCTCATAGGCTGAAGTTAATAGGTGAATCACATTCCGCACGGTTGCTAATAGGAAAGGAGGAAGAGGGACGTGACACTATGCTGATGAGGTAACATTAGAAATACTACCCTATAAATACCAGCTATGCTGATGAGGTAACATTAGAAATACTACCCTATAAATACCTGCTATGCTGATGAGGTAACATTATAAATACCTGCTATGCTGATGAGGTAACATTAGAAATACTACCCTATAAATACCTGCTATGTTGATGAGGTAACATTATAAATACCTGTTATGTTGATGAGGTAACATTATAAATACCTGCTTTGCTGATGAGGAAACATAAATATTACCCTATAAATACCTCCTGTGCTGATGAGGAAACATAAATATTACCCTATAAATACCTGCTGTGCTGATGAGGAAACATAAATATTACCCTATAAATACCTCCTGTGCTGATGAGGAAACATAAATATTACCCTATAAATACCTGCTGTGCTGATGAGGAAACATAAATATTACCCTATAAATACCTGCTATGCTGATGAGGTAACATAAATATTACCCTATAAATACCTGCTATGTTGATGAGGTAAGATGGGAAGCAATGTGAATTATGTTGTGTTTACTAGTGACAAGGCATTCAGGTCAGCCTTCCTGAATTGAACGTTTGTAAACTACATTATTATTCTGTGTGTGTGAGTGTTTTTATGAGCATTTATGTGTTTGCATACAGGCAGACCGACTCACAGTATGCGTGTGCCAGTGAGGGCATGCAAAGTGGAAGTGACCTCCCCTTTAATGACAATAGAGGAGAGTAGAGCAGATCAGTGGTGTCAGATTCAATGTGTTCCTGATAAGAACAGACAGAGACTCAGGCCAGGGGGGTCACTCCTTGTTCTGGGAGCTACTGCCCTCCTGCTGAGAGAGAGAGAGAAAGGGACAGGCGTGTCTCTGACATGGAGTGACACTGAACCCCAGAACCCCTTGTCTGACCACTGTCCAGCTGGACCCTGGCGTCTGGGAACTGTTTTGGACAGATCTGGGTCTCATCTGGGAACTGTCTTGGACAGGTCTGGGTCCCGTCTGGCATCCTCAGCACTGCATGACCAAATCCAAGCCTGGGCTCAGCTAGATATATTCAGCCACTCTTGGAGGACAATGGAAGCTGAATAGAATAGAAAATGCTTCTTTATCATGAAAAACCAGTACGCTGCCTTTTTTACAATAAAAAGCATTTTCTATTCAACTTCCATTGTTCTCCATCCTCAGGGTGACAAATAAGCAAACACTCCTGCTTTGTGATTGTTTCATACTTTCAAACCATATTGTAATGTCTTTTCATATCAAATCTGATGTCATTTGTGTATTAATATGAAATATTTGGTAATTTGGCATATCAAAGTCAAACATATACTTACTCCCAAACTTGGTCTGTTCTATTGTCTCTAACCTTGGTCTGTTCTATTGTCTCTAACCTTGGTCTGTTCTATTGTCTCTAACCTTGGTCTGTTCTATTGTCTCTAACCTTGGTCTGTTCTATTGTCTCTAACCTTGGTCTGTTCTATTGTCTCTAACCTTGGTCTGTTCTGTTGTCTCTAACCTTGGTCTGTTCTATTGTCTCTAAACTTGGTCTGTTCTATTGTCTCTAACCTTGGTCTGTTCTATTGTCTCTAACCTTGGTCTGTTCTGTTGTCTCTAACCTTGGTCTGTTCTGTTGTCTCTAACCTTGGTCTGTTCTGTTGTCTCTAACCTTGGTCTGTTCTATTGTCTCTAACCTTGGTCTGTTCTATTGTCTCTAACCTTGGTCTGTTCTATTGTCTCTAACCTTGGTCTATTCTATTGTCTCTAACCTTGGTCTGTTCTATTGTCTCTAACCTTGGTCTGTTCTATTGTCTCCCTATAACCTTGGTCTGTTCTATTGTCTCTAACCTTGGTCTGTTCTATTGTCTCTAACCTTGGTCTGTTCTATTGTCTCTAACCTTGGTCTGTTCTATTGTCTCTAACCTTGGTCTATTCTATTGTCTCTAACCTTGGTCTATTCTATTGTCTCTAACCTTGGTCTGTTCTATTGTCTCTACCCTTGGTTTGTTCTATTGTCTCTAACCTTGGTCTGTTCTATTGTCTCCCTATAACCTTGGTCTGTTCTATTGTCTCCCTATAACCTTGGTCTGTTCTATTGTCTCCCTCTAACCTTGGTGTCTCCTATTGTCTCTAACCTTGGTCTGTTCTATTGTTTGTCTCTATCCTTGGTCTGTTCTATTGTCTCTAACCTTGGTTTGTTCTATTGTCTCCCTATAACCTTGGTCTGTTCTATTGTCTCCCTATAACCTTGGTCTGTTCTATTGTCTCCCTATAACCTTGGTATGTTCTATTGTATCTAACCTTGGTATGTTCTATTGTCTCTAACCTTGGTCTGTTCTATTGTCTCTAACCTTGGTATGTTCTATTGTCTCTAACCTTGGTCTGTTCTATTGTCTCTAACCTTGGTCTGTTCTATTGTCTCTAACCTTGGTCTTTTCTATTGTCTCCCTATAACCTTGGTCTGTTCTATTGTCTCCCTATAACCTTGGTCTGTTCTATTGTATCTAACCTTGGTATGTTCTATTGTCTCTAACCTTGGTATGTTCTATTGTCTCTAACCTTGGTATGTTCTATTGTCTCTAACCTTGGTATGTTCTATTGTCTCTAACCTTGGTATGTTCTATTGTCTCTAACCTTGGTATGTTCTATTGTCTCTAACCTTGGTATGTTCTATTGTCTTCCTATAACCTTGGTCTGTTCTATTGTCTCCCTATAACCTTGGTCTGTTCTATTGTCTCCCTATAACCTTGGTCTGTTCTGTTGTCTCTAACCTTGGCCTGTTCTATTGTCTCCCTCTAACCCCGGTCTCTGCTCACTGCATGTGTCATTCCACACAAATTGATTGGGAGGTAGCTGTATGGCGTGCAATAGTAAATAATATTGAAGGACACTAAAGCCATGAAAAGTGCCCGGATTGACCTGAGCATAGTCTTCGTGGAGATATGAACTGGGGGGAAAGAGGAGCTTTAGAAACAGTTCTGTTAAATGTGTGACTCAATGTGAGGTGAGGGCGTGGAGATGGGAGGTCGTGTTCAGGTTGTCTGTGAGCACTGAAAGACTTCTGGTAAACTAACAAAAGAGAGAATTTCAATGAAAGTACATACTCTCACTCTCCCACTCTTGTTTTCTCTCTCGTTTTCCCTCTCTCTCTCGTTCTCTCTCTCCTTGCATCTGGCTCTGCTTCTCCGCTTATTTTATACCACCACCATAGTCATTTCTAGAGATAAACAAAGGATCTTCCACAGGGAATATGTAGACCCATTCTTAACTACATCCAGTCCAGTGGTGTAGTCGTGGTGTCTGTGGTGTAGTCGTGTTGTGTGTGGTGGTGTCTGTGGTGAAGTTGTGTTGTCTGTGGTGTAGTCGTGTCTGTGGTGTGGTCGTGTTGTCTGTGGTGGTGTCATGTTGTCTGTGGTGTAGTCGTGTTGTGTGTGGTGGTGTCTGTGGTGAAGTCGTGTTGTCTGTGGTGTAGTCATGTTATCTGTGGTGTAGTCGTGTTGTCTGTGGTGTAGTCATGTTGTCTGTGGTGTAGTCGTGTTGTGTGTGGTGGTGTCTGTGGTGTAGTCGTGGTGTCTGTGGTGTAGTCGTGTTGTCTGTGGTGTAGTCGTGTTGTCATGTTGTCTGTGGTGTAGTCGAGTTGTCATGTTGTCTGTGGTGTAGTCGAGTTGTCATGTTGTCTGTGGTGTAGTCGTGTTGTCATGTTGTCTGTGGTGTGGTGTAGTCGTGGTGTCTGTGGTGTAGTCGTGTTGTCTGTGGTGTAGTTGTGTTGTCATGTTGTCTGTGGTGTAGTCGAGTTGTCATGTTGTCTGTGGTGTAGTCGTGTTGTCATGTTGTCTGTGGTGTGGTGTAGTCGTGTTGTCTGTGGTGTAGTCGTGTTGTCTGTGGTGTAGTTGTGTTGTCTGTGGTGTAGTTGTGGTGTCTGTGGTGTGGTGTCTGTGGTGTAGTCGTGTTGTCTGTGGTGTAGTTGTGTTATCTGTGGTGTAGTTGTGTTATCTGTGGTGTAGTTGTGTTATCTGTGGTGTAGTTGTGTTATCTGTGGTGTAGTTGTGGTGTCTGTGGTGTAGTGTCTGTGGTGTAGTCGTGTTGTCTGTGGTGTAGTTGTGTTGTCTGTGGTGTAGTTGTGTTGTCTGTGGTGTAGTTGTGTTATCTGTGGTGTAGTCGTGGTGTCTGTGCTGTGGTGTCGGTGGTGTAGTCGCGTTGTCTGTGCTCTAGCTGTGTAGTCAGTTTGGTTGGACAACACAGTCTCTGCCATTCCAAGTAGGCAGCAAATCAAGACTTGACTCTGGTTAACTCGGCCTCTGAAGGATGGAGCGGTCTCATTTCACAGACAAGCTGTGTCTCACTTTACCTGTCTCTCTCTCTCTCCTCTCGCTCTCTCTCTGTGTGTGCAAGCATGCTGATGCATCAATGAAACTGTGATGACAAGAAGATGCCAGATGTGTGTCCACTCATAACGTGCCCCCTCTTCCCCTAAATTAAGACGTACCACCTTTGAGCCACCTCACAGCCCCACACCGGAACCTGCCCACACTCCTGTGGGGGGATTGAGGGATGGAGGGGAGGAAAACAATGGATTTCTATAATTGCCTCCCTATTTAACGAGCTAATTAGCACGGAGTGTTGCAACCTGAGGCGTTATTGAAATGACTCAGTCACAGTTCAGTAAAGCTTCTAATAGAGGGGGAGGGAGGGAGGATGGGGGGACGGCGGTGGGACAGATGAGTCCAGGCTGGAATAATTGTGTGTAACAAGCTCCCCACTGTACCCTCATCAGACTGGAGCTGTAGGTAGTGACAGGCAGGCGGACCGAGAGATAGGCAGACAAGCAGGTAGGTAGACAGACAGGCAGACATACAGACACATGCAGACAGATGGACAGGCAGACAGACAGGCAGACATACAGACACATGCAGACAGATGGACAGGCAGACAGACAGGCAGACATACAGACAGACAGGCAGACAGACAGGCAGACATACAGACACATGCAGACAGATGGACAGACAGACAGGCTGAATGCGTGGAAGTAAATGCGTGGAAGTAAAACTTCTCTGATTTCAGGGCCTCTGGGCAGCCAGGCCTGGGCTCTGATAGAGAGGTAGAACCTGAGTTTACAGCAGTCATTCTGGGTTCAACCAAAAGTAATTATGGCCTTTGAACAACATTATACTATTATACACAACATAAACACTGTTCAGTATTGGTTGTCTCTGGGCAGTAACATGGTGTCTAGATCTTGGGCAAACTATAATATGTGTGTGCAGGTGCAGGTGTTTTGGCATGTTGTAATGTCTCCGTGCTGTAGTCCTGGGTGACAGTCTTTCCCCCCCACTCAGCAATAGCTGCATATGGAATATCCTGTGAATTCACAACCTCTCTCGTTAGGAACATTAAAATGACAACTGATCGCCGGCTGCTTTCTAGAAATGAATGTGTTTTTTTTGTAATCCTCCAGTGTATCATACTGTAGGAACATGGAGTGGAGAAAATGTTCCCAAGTTTTTTCTCCACATGATAAAACCGGTGTAAAACAATACTAAATCAGGGAGGGGAGACAGTGAGCTGACCGTTCGTGGCTCCAAGTTGTTTAGTTTACTAAGGCATTTTTCACTGCAGTCAAAGCCAATGTTACTGAGGCTTGTGAAAGTTCTCAGCTGTTAGATAGTAAAGCTGGAGAGGAGATTGGTTTTGATCGTGTTTGGATTTAGCGAGAAGTTTGCATGACATTTTCTTTCACTAACCACGTTTCCATTCCGGTCATACCGACAGCTGTGTCGTAAACAGAACGTTTCATTAACATTTTATGAATGCAGACAGAAAATGTGTTAATTCGACTTGGTGGGAACTTTTTGTATCGAAAAAATGAAGTATTGTGAGGAATGGCGGTGGAAACGCCTGTATGCGCACATATTATATAATATAATAACTATCATATCAAAGTCAACTTGGAGTCATGCGATTATACACTATATATACAAAAATATGTGGACACCCCTTCAAATGAGTGGATGTTACTATTTCAGCCACACTAATTGTTGACAGGTGTAAAAAATTGAGCACACAGCCATGCAATCTCCATAGACAAGTATTGGCAGTAGAGTGGCCTTACTGAAGAGCTTAGTGACTTTTAAAGTGGCACCGTCATAGGATGCCACATTTCCAGCTAGTCAGTTCATACAAGTTCTGCCCTGCTAGAGCTGCCCGGGTCAACTGTAAGTGATGTTATTGTGAAGTGTAAACATCTAGGAGCAACAACGGCTTAGCCGTGAAGTGGTAGGCCACACAAGCTCACAGAACTGGACTGCCGAGTGCTGAAACGCGTAGCGCATAAAAATCTTCTGTCCTCGGTTGCAACACTCATCGCCGAGTTCCAAACTGCCTCTGGAAGCAACGTCAGCGCAAGAACTGTTCGTCGGGACCTTCATGAAATGGGTTTCCATGACCGAGCAGCCGCACACAAGCCTAAGATCACCATGCGCAATGCCAAGCGTCGGCTGGAGTGGTGTAAAGCTCGCTGCCATTGGACTCTCAAGCAGTGGAAACAAATGATGAGTGATGAATCACTCTTCACCTTCTGGCAGCCCGACAGATGAATCTGGATTTGGCAGATGCCAGGGTGACGCTATCTGGCCCAATGCATAGTGCCAAATGTAAAGTTTGGTGGAGGAGGAATAATGGTCTGGGGCTGTTTTTCATGGTTCGGGCTAGGCCCCTTAGTTTCAGAAGGGGAAATCTTAACGCTACAGCATTACAATGACATTCTAGACGATTCTGTGCTTCCAACTTTGTCGTAACAGTTTGGGAAGGCCCTTTCCTGTTTCAACATGACAATGCCCCCGTGCACAAAGTGAGGTCCATACAGAAATGGTTTGTCGAGATCAGTGAGGAAGAACTTGACTGGCCTGCACAGAGCCCTGACCTCAACCCCATTGAACACCTTTGAGTTGAATTGGAATGCCGACTGCGAGCCAGGCCTAATCGCCCAACATCAGTGCCCAACTTCACTAATGCTTGTGGCATTAAATGGAAGCAAGTCCCATCAGCAATGTTCCAACATCTAGTGGAGGCTGTTATAGCAGCAAAGGGAGGACCAACTCCATATTAATACCCATGATTTTGGAACAAGATGTTCGACGAGCAGGTGTCGACATGCTTTTAGCCATGTAATGTATGTTGTGTGGTCATCCAACAATGACTCGGGAAACCATGAAGTTTATTAGTTTGCAGATGAAATAAGTTATGATGAATTTCACAGGGTGGTGAAAGTGCAAGGTGATGAGGTTGATGCTTCTTTCCAATAAATATCAATGGTTTTATTCTAGTGACGTGATGATCGATGCTTGACTGCCATTTGACAAATAAAAATATGCTTGCTCTTATCCATAACAATCTCATCATGTAGACTAGCCTACCAGCACTGTATCTGCCAGCTGTTGGCTGGAGCACACGTGACAATTTGCTATTTAACGCAACCGTTTTTGTGACAAAACTATCGATAGAGTTGAAAATGCGATGAAAACACAAGGAACTGTAGATTTTTATTCGGTACATGAAAATGTAAGTGAAAAAGTACATGTTTAGTGCACTACCTCATCACGGACTGACTTTTTTAAAATCTGCAACAAGTCTGTTTTACCACCATCAGTGGTGAAGAAATATATATTTTCTTTATGCAGGTTTCTTTACGTTCTATCTCTGTCATTGTTAATTTTGTAAAACACCTGGTTTGAAAGATGATAACAGACTTGTTTATTGGATCATTACAAAGGGATGGTTCACTTCAAAAGCAAAGTAGGATGTTTCATGTTTTCATGCCTGCAAAAGTGGATCTCGACTTCAGACCACTTTTGTGATGAAAAATGCCTCTAACTTATATTTTTGAGCTATTTTTAGAGTTGGTAGTTTAGTAACTTCATGGACTGTGAGGGGAGTTGGTCAATGGGGTATTTTTTTAAAAGCTCCCCTTAATTTGTCCCTGGAGGGAGAGGTAAATTAGATCTGACCCACCTGTTAAAGTGAACCCATGGCGTTGAAATTTCCACTCACTTTTCAAAAGCAAAGAAAATACAAGAAATCATTTTTATTTGTTCCCTTAAATTATGTAAATAAAGCAGCAGCTGTTTGAATTGGAGTGTTAAATTGCTTATTCAATAGCTTTCTCATCAGCATGGGTTGTCTGCCCCCACTACTGCTCTCCCCCTTTCTCCCCTCTCCCCCCACCTCCTCCTCCCTCCACCTCTCCCTTTCTCCCCTCCTCCTCCGCCTCTGCCCTCCAACCTCCCCTAAAGGCGTTGGCATGCTTCCCAGCCGAAACAGTTCGGAAGTGTTTGTGCATACATGTATATTCAGATGATATTTTGTGACGTTTTTGTTCGTTTTTCGGCTGTTTGGGCTCACAGTTTTTCTGGAGGAAAGCTGCAATTCGGAGCCGAAGACTATGCCCCTTCGTAGGTGATTGGTCAACAGTAGGGATTCTTCAATAAAGTCTTTGTTGTCATTCAATGTGAGATGACTCGTTCTCATGCACATTTGTTCATAGAGAAATATTGCAACAATACATCTTACATCTTAGTTAGATGTAAAATTGCGCGACTAAGATCAGCAAAAACGTCAAAATTAATTACAGATTTTTTTTATGATCTTTGATTAATTCTGACTATTTTGAGGAAGTGTGTCTTGGCTACGGTGTCTCAAAATTGACAAACAGTACTTTTGACGCTTTTTTTCTCGTTTTTCAAGTGAAGATCTTTTAAGGGAGTACACTCGTTTAAAACACTCGTTCGGGTCGGCTAGGCGCCAGCCGAACTGAAGCATGCTGACACCTTAAGTGGGTCTTTCATTTACAAGTAAGCACATTAATTTTTCAAACACTGGCAAGATAAAGTGCCTCTTCCCAACAAATGAATAAATGGCTAAATAAATGAGCCAGAGAGCTGTGACACACACACACACACACACACACACACACACACACACACACACACACACACACACACACACACACACACACACACACACACACACACAGATCAATAAACAGTGCTATTGAGATATCTGCTGAGGTCTGGCTCTGTACATCCTGTGACTG
Organism: Salvelinus namaycush; assembly: GCF_016432855.1. Taxonomy (NCBI): domain Eukaryota; kingdom Metazoa; phylum Chordata; class Actinopteri; order Salmoniformes; family Salmonidae; genus Salvelinus; species Salvelinus namaycush. Next base: position 26,533,675 of record NC_052324.1, read on the forward strand.
TTTATTTATTATTTCCTTCCAAAAGGTGGTAAATCACTGCTTACCCCCAGGCTGTTAGGCTGCTCTGTGCAGGTAATTAGCTTAGCGTGTGTGTGTGTGGTGTAGTTGCTGCTGTGTTGTTAAGGATTCCTGAACAGTAAACATGATTGGGTGTTTGTATGCAGGTGGGCTACTGTAGTGGCTGATTCAGACTAATTACTGCTCTGGAGGAGAGGAGAGGATGGAAATGAAAGAGGGATTGAGAAGAGGGATAACCTTCCCGCAGGGCTCTCTTAGGGGCTGACGGGCGTTGTCGCCCACCTCTATCCTCCTCTCTCCCTCGCTCTCCTTCACCTGTTATTGCCCTAAGACAAGAACCACAGCTGTTTTCCCCCACTGCACCTCTTAACACACAGGATTCAACAGAACACTCAGATTCCTTTTGTTGTCCTAATGAGTACGCACACTCTAGACTATATATACACAAACCATATACACTCACTCACACACACTACATTGACACGCCGACACAAAACCCACACACATTCACATACACTACATATGCCCACACACACATCACACACACACACACACACAGACCGACACAACACAAACGCACATACATACACATTACACACACACACACACTTTTACATTTATAATTTCCTGCTGCTACTATGTCCTTTATTATCTATCCTGATGCCCAGTCACTTTACCCTGTCTTCATGTACATATCTACCTCAAATACCTTACTATTATCTATCCTGATGTCTAGTCACTTTACCCTGCCTTCATGTACATATCTACCTCAAATACCTTATTACTATCTATCCTGATGCCTAGTCACTTTACCCTGCCTTGGTGTACATATCTACCTCAAATACCTTATTATTATCTATCCTGATGCCTAGTCACTTTACCCTGCCTTCATGTACATATCTACTTCAAATACCTTAATATTATCTATCCTGATGCCTAGTCACTTTACCCTGCCTTCATGTACATACTGTATCTACCTCAACTACCTCATACCTCTGCACATTGATCTGGTACTTCCTGTATATAGCTTCACATTGATCTGGTACTGGTACTTCCTGTATATAGCTCCACATTGATCTGGTACTGGTACTTCCTGTATATAGCTCCACATTGATCTGGTACTGGTACTTCCTGTATATAGCTCCACATTGATCTGGTACTGCTACTTCCTGTTTATAGCTCCATTATTGTGTATTTTATTCCTCTTTTGTTACCACTTTATTCTGCATTGTTAGGGAAGTCTCGTAATCAAGTCAAGTCTACACCAGTTGTATTCGGCGCATGTGACAAATAAAATATTGATTTGATTTGAGTCATTTTCAAATTTGTCAGCATCTAACATTCAGAAAATTCCAACTTCCCCAATGTGATGACTATACACACACCTGTCATAACATCAAACATACAGGACCAGTCAAAAGTTTGGACACACATACTCATTCAAGGGTTTTTCTTTATTTTGACTATTTTCTACTATGTTCTACCTTCAGGCTGTGTAAGGGCTATTTGACCAAGAAGGAGAGTGATGGAGTGCTGCATCAAATGACCTGGTCTCAACAATCACCTGACCTCAACCCAAATGATATGGTTTGGGATGAGTTGGACCGCAGCGTGAAGGATAAACAGCCAACAAGTGCTCAGCATATGTGGGAACTCCTTCAAGAGTGTTGGAAAAGCATTCCAGGTGAAGTTGGTTGAGACAATGCCAAGAGTGTGCAAAACTGTCATCAAGGGAAAGGGTGGCTACTTTGAAAAATCTCAAATCTATAATATATTTTGGTTTGTTTCACAAATATTTGGTTACTACATTATTCCATATGTTTTATTTCATAGTTTTGATGTCTTCACTATTATTCTACAATGTAGAAATTCGTAAAAATAAAGAAAAACCCTTGAATTAGTAGGTGTCCAAACTTTTGACTGTTAGTTATTCATGTTTCAAGTTTCAACCAGCGCACCAACTGCAGCTCTCACCTCAGAGACTAAACATATTTATACGTGTACTTCATTGAGGAGGAGGCAACCGTTAGAAAAAAATGACAGTAATGAAGACATTTCAAACGGTCAGGCCTATTTGTATTCCCTCTCATTTCCCAGCTTTTATTAGTTTATTTAAAGCCAGGACATGACCTGGGGCCTAGCCGGGGAGAAGAAATGACATTTCACTTAGCTCATTGATTTAATCTGCATTTGATAGCCAAAAAGTTTCTAATTGTATTCCTTCTCTCACCACCTTTTGTTATCTGTGGTATTTTTTGGCTGTCTAAAAAGGCTCATAAATACCTTTTCAATACTTATGGAGTGATATTTATGACTAGCAGGCATTGGGTAATGTAGTAGTATTTGATTATTAGAAGGTATATTGGATAATGTAGTGGTATTTGATTAGAATCAGGTATATTGGATAACGTGCATGAAACATACACACAAAAATATGGTTATTGTGGATAGTCAGATTAATGTAATAGTTTGTTTAAAACGTTTATATGCTTTGTAAGAAAAAAGATTCCCCTAATCATCCAGTTTACATGGACACATCTGAAATCAGGCTACTGATGGTACTTTTGATAAAAGCAGAAAATAAACATTTTTACCGCAGTGACCATGTTCATTTTGTGAAACCTTTTTTGTGAAACCTGATTTTGAGTTCAGACATATAACGTTTGTGTGTGAACTCTTCCTGAGATGCATACTTTAAAAGTTCTTCCGAACTCACTTCACTCGTGCGTGAGCGCGAACGTTGATTTAAACTGTTTACATGTCTTAATAATTCGAAAGATTTCTCAGAAAACCAGGTGTTTTAATTGGCATATGTGTACTTTGATTATGACCTTACGCTGATAAAGATAAGCAGAGTAAGGTGTTTGTTTACATGACTATTTACATACTCGGCCTCCTGCCATAATCAGTTTAATATCGAATTTTTTGTGTGCATGTAACCGTAATCAAGTGTTATTTGATTATTATAAGGTGTATTGGATAATATGGTGGTTTTGATTATGAGGAGGGTAGTGTAGTGGTGAAAACTGTATTGAAGGTAGTTGCTAATGGGCGGGTATTGGCCTGCAGAGTGATATTGACAGACTGATTATGTTCAGGTGTAGCTTTATATACTAATGGGAAGAACAGCCTTTGGAGAGATTTGATTCAAGCCAGACAGTGACAACATTTGTAACATGTTTTTCCCCTCCCTTTTTAAGCATGTAATGCTTTTTTAAACACTGCAATGTTAAACACAAAGACGACTTTGTTTTTTGATGGTCTCTCTTTTCCTCGCCCCCCTTCCTAATCCCAACCCTGTTTTCTTTTTATGGCGTTCCCTGTGGAAATAATATCTGTTCATTTTATGGGTGAGGATCAAGCTTTTTAAGTATGTTCTAAATTGGACTGCTTTAATGCCATCTCAATATTTTGTTTAGATGCTCAATTAGATTTGTAATTGCTCCTGGGTCGTGATTACATTTATATTGGTTTTGCTGATTAATGCACAGCGTTTCTACTCCGTGGTCAGCAACCCCATGAAAATAAAATGAAACCTTTCATAGGCTGAGACCTAGCTGGGCAGGGAGTACATCACCAAAGGGCAAAGAGACTCTGTAAAACTCCAGATTCAACCTTTAGGAAGGCGGATTTACAACCTTATCTTCAGTGCTCTCTTCTGGAAACTGTTTAAGGCTGAACTTAGCACAGAGATCCTATTAAATTACTTCTAATATGGAATTCAATGGAATACAGGTACTGCACTTACCCTATGTGATGTCATCATTTAGAATCAGTTTGAATGTTCAGCAAAGGTCAGAATATTTAACAACTTTTAGAATGTAATGTGTGTGGGTGGGGGGACAGTAAAAATGAGTCAACAGGAGAAGAGTAAAAAGGAGAAGATGATGAAGAGCTTGGTAAAGAGAAAAACCCTCTGTCTAGTCATTCAGAAACAGTTATGAGAGTGTTTCTATGGTGCTTACACTGATAACAGACTGATAACAGTATGCTCCCGAGCATACTACTCTCCAATGTCCAGTCTCTTGACAACAAGGTAGACGAAATCCGAGCAAGGGTTTCCTTCCAGAGAGACATCAGAGACTGTAACGTTCTTTCTTTCACTTTCTTTCATGGCTCACTCGAGACACGCTATCGGAGTCGGTACAGCCAGCTGGTTTCTTCACGCATCGCGCCGACAGAAACAAGCATCTCTCTGGTAAGAAGAAGGACGGGGGTGTATGCCTTATGATTAACGAGACGTGGTGTGATCATAACAACATGCAGGAACTCAAGTCCTTTTGTTCACCTGATTTAGAATTCCTTACAATCAAATGCCGACCGCATTATCTACCAAGAGAATTCTCTTCGATCATAATCACAGTGGTGTATATTCCCCCCCAAGCAGACACATCGATGGCCCTGAAAGAACTTCATTCGACACTATGTAAACTGGAAACCACACAGGATTGAGGCTGCATTTATTGTAGCTGGGGATTTTAACAAGGCTAATCTGAAAACAAGGCTCCCTAAATTCTATCAGCATATCGATTGCGCGACCTGGGCTGGCAAAACCCTGGATCATTGTTATTCTAACTTCCGCGACGCATATAAGGCCCTCCCCCGCCCTCCTTTCAGAAAAGCTGACCACGACTCCACTTTGTTGCTCCCAGCCTATAGACAGAAACTAAAACAGCAAGCACCCGCGCTCAGGTCTGTTTAACGCTGGTCCGACCAATCGGGGCAAGGTGACCGGAAACATGACCGAATACAAACAGTGTAGCAATTCCCTCCGCAAGGCAATCAAACAAGCTAAACATCAGTATAGAGACAAAGTAGAGTCGCAATTCAACGGCTCAGACACGAGAGGTATGTGGCAGAGTCTACAGTCAATCACGGACTACAAAAGAAAAACCAGCCGCGTCGCGGACCACGATGTCTTGCTCCCAGACAGACTAAACAACTTCTGTGCTCGCTTTGAGGACAATACAGTGCCACTGACACGGCCCGTTACCAAAACCTGCGGGCTCTCCTTCACTGCAGCCAACGTGAGTAAAACATTTAAACGTGTTAACCCTCGCAAGGCCGCAGGCCCAGACGGCATCCCCAGCCGCGTCCTCAGAGCATGCGCAGACCAGCTGGCTGGTGTGTTTACGGACATATTCAATCAATTCTTATCCCAGTCTGCTGTTCCCACATGCTTCAACAGGGCCACCATTGTTCCTGTTCCCAAGAAAGCTAAGGTAACTGAGCTAAATGACTACCGCCCCCGTAGCACTCACTTCCGTCATCATCAAGTGCTTTGAGAGACTAGTCAAGGACCATATCACCTCCACCCTACCTAACACCCTAGACCCACTTCAATTTGCTCACCGCCCCAATAGGTCCACAGATGACGCAATCGCAATCACACTGCACACCGCCCTAATCCATCTGGACAAGAGGAATATCTATGTAAGAATGCTGTTCATCGACTACAGCTCACCATTCAACACCATAGTACCCTCCAAACTCGTCATTAAGCTCGAGACCCTGGGTCTTGACCCCGCCCTGTGCAACTGGGTCCTGGACTTCCTGACGGGCCGCCCCCAGGTGGTGAGGGTAGGTAACAACATCTTCACCCTGTTGATCCTCAACACTGGGGCCCCACAAGGGTGCGTTCTCAGCCCTCTCCTGTACTCCCTGTTCACCCACGACTGCGTGGCCATGCACACCTCCAACTAAATCATCAAGTTTGCAGACGACACTACAGTGGTAGGCTTGATTACCAACAACGACGAAACGGCCTACAGGAAGGAGGTGAGGGCCCTAGGAGTGTGGTGTCAGGAAAATAACCTCACACTCAATGTCAACAAAACAAAGGAGATGATCGTGCACTTCAGGAAACAGCAGAGGGAGCAGCCCCCTATCCACATCGACGGGACAGTAGTGGAGAGGGTAGAAAGTTTTAAGTTCCTCGGCGTACACATCACGGACAAACTGAAATGGTCCACCCACACAGACAGCGTGGTGAAGAAGGTGCAGCAGCGCCTCTTCAACCTCAGGAGGCTGAAGAAATTTGGCTTGTCACCGAAAACACTCAAACTTTTACAGATGCACAATCGAGAGCATCCTGTCAGGCTGTATCACCGCCTGGTACGGCAACTGCTCCGCCCATAACCGTAAGGTTCTCCAGAGGGTAGTGAGGTCTGCACAACGCATCACCGGAGGCAAACTACCTGCCCTCCAGGACACCTACACCACCCGATGTCACAGGAAGGCCAAAAAGATCATCAAGGACAACAACCACCCGAGCCACTGCCTGTTCACCCCGCTATCATCCAGAAGGCGAGATCAGTACAGGTGCATCAAAGCGGGGACGGAGGGACTGGAAAACAGCTTCTATCTCAAGGCCATCAGACTGTTAAACAGCCATCACTAACATTGAGTGGCTGCTGCCAACATACTGACTCAACTCTAGCCACTTTAATAATGGAAACATTTATGTAATAAATGTATCACTAGCCACTTTAAACAATGCCACTCTATATAATGTTTACATACCCTACATTACTCATCTCATATGTATGTACTGTACTTTATACCATCTACTGCATCTTGCCTATGCCGTTCGGCCATCACTCATTCATATATTTTTATGTACATATTCTTATTCATTCCTTTACACTTGTGTGTGTAAGGTAGTTGTTGTGAAATTGTTAGGTTAGATTACTCGTTGGATATTACTGCCTGGTCGAATTAGAAGCACAAGCATTTCGCTACACTCGCATTAACATCTGCTAACCATGTGTATGTGACAAATAAAATGTGATTTGATTTATTATTGCTCTCCCTTTCCCTGATTTTCTTTCTCTCTATTCCTCTCTCTCTCCCACCTTCCCAATTTCTGCCCGTTCTCTCTCTACCCATTCTCGCTCTATTTTTTGTCTTCAGTGTTTTCAGTAGACTTTGTTTTTCCTGCAAGGCCTGTCCTCTCTGGGGGCAGGCAGAGTCAGTTGATGGTTGTGGGATTACAGTATGAGAGGCCTCAGCAGAGACACAGAAGACATGTCTAGACTGTAGGATCCAGGTTTCATTTGGCTATGCATTACTCCAGCTGTTAGAATAACAGCAGTGTCTGGAACCTTCTCTCTCTTTTATATATAAACTCAGCAAAAAAAGAAACGTCCTCTCACTGTCAACTGCATTTATTTTCAGCAAACTTAACATGTGTAAATATTTGTATGAACATAACAAGATTCAACAACTGAGACATAAACTGAACAAGTTCCACAGACATGTGACTAACAGAAATGGAATAATGTGTCCCTGAACAAATTTGCAAATAAATTCATTAAAAATCCTACAATGTGATTTTCTGGATTTTTTTTCTCATTTTGTCTGTCATAGTTGAAGTGTACCTATGATGAAAATTACAGGCCTCTCTCATCTTTTTAAGTGGGAGAACTTGCACAATTGGTGGCTGACTAAATACTTTTTTGCCCCACTGTATATAGATGGAGAGTTGATATCTTATGCGACGGGCTGAGAACCTATTCTTTCCTTCTGAGTGAAGTCCTATTCATCAGCCTGTATTTGCCTTTGAGGTCTGCACTGTATCTCTCTCTCTGTCTGTCTGAGGGGCTGTGAGGGACAACCTATTTATGATGATCACATTCTGCTTTTGGCCAAGCTGAATTTCCATCGCTCCTGGAGTTTTTCCCCTCTTCATTTTGGTGAAATTGCACTTTACTGCATAATGGGAGTTAATATTTCTCATTGAAGTTACAAATTCCTTGTGTTTTCGATGCCAAGTGTGTATCTGTGTGCGCCCGTGCCGTATTACTCTCCCCTGCTAGCTGAAAATCCCCTTTAATATCGCAGTCTTTTCTGGTCCCAGCAGATCCTGCCGGGGACTCAAACAAATAAATTGTCATGTTGGATATTTCTATGAGAATGTCATCAACCTCTTTTCATCCATTTGGCTGCCAACTCATCTGTTGTGCCAGTGTGGCCTCGTGGTTTCTCCCAGGAGTGGGAAACCATGTTGATGGAACCACACTGTACTGTACTTGTAATATACTTTTTAACAGTCTAGTCTGCTGGCGCTTGTCTTTATTGATTTCTCTTTCGTGGATAGGGGCACGTATAGAAGCAGGAAAGAAAAATGCCATTTCAAAGATCATCTTGATTGTTGTAATATTGTTGATTAGGCTATGTTTGTGTTGGGCCTGTGAAAATAAATTCATTTTGATACGACTGTGGAGAAGGTCAATCAAGCCAAACTCTGTTGTGTTGTTTTCTTATTGTGGAGCCTTTGGCTGGTGCAGTATGGATACAGCCTTTGGCTGATGCAGTATGGATACAGCCTTTGGCTGATGCAGTATGGATACAGCCTTTGGCTGGTGCAGTATGGATACAGCCTTTGGCTGATGCAGTATGGATACAGCCTTTGGCTGATGCAGTATGGATACAGCCTTTGGCTGGTGCAGTATGGATACAGCCTTTGGCTGATGCAGTATGGATACAGCCTTTGGCTGGTGCAGTATGGATACAGCCTTTGGCTGATGCAGTATGGATACAGCCTTTGGCTGGTGCAGTATGGATACAGCCTTTGGCTGGTGCAGTATGGATACAGCCTTTGGCTGATGCAGTATGGATACAGCCTTTGGCTGATGCAGTATGGATACAGCCTTTGGCTGATGCAGTATGGATACAGCCTTTGGCTGATGCAGTATGGATACAGTCTTTGGCTGCTGCAGTATGGATACAGCCTTTGGCTGGTGCAGTATGGATACAGCCTTTGGCTGGTGCAGTATGGATACAGCCTTTGGCTGGTGCAGTATGGATACAGCCTTTGGCTGGTGCAGTATGGATACAGCCTTTGGCTGGTGCAGTATGGATACAGCCTTTTTGTTTGAGTCTCTGTTTTAATTCTCCGTCATGTCATTGTATTCTCTATTCTTACTGTTGTTTATGTATGAGAATACCAACTATATATATATATATATATATATATATATATATATATATATATATATTGAGCAATTTTTATTTTCTTTGACATGAGTGCAGTCACGTAATGATTTTCAATCATTACGTGACTGCAGTGAGCAAGAGGCTTGCTTTAGAAGTCCAATGAATGCAGCTTTTCTTTTCTCCAATAATTATGAGCTTGAGTACTTTTCATTTTATGCCGTGAGTTGTCCTCAGTCTTTGTTGAATGTTTTCAGTAAAAAGCATATAGAACATACATTGAGTGGACAGTGTCTGGCTTAGCGGTTACTAGTTGGAAACTCTAGTCTGGCTAAGAAAAAGATAAAGAGAGAAAAGTGCCGTGAAAACAGGATCAAGCCTTCGTACACCTTTAATCAATTGCCGGCATTATAATGAAAAGAATATCTGGTCTCTATACGCACAAAGACCAGTGAAAGGGACGATAGAATATATATCTGTTTGTCTCTTACTGTTGCCTTTCTGCCATGAAATACACGTTTAAAGCTGGGGTGTTCTAGTTGTGTGCTCTCTGTATGGTATTGTTGATGGTGTATGGATGTTTTTTTGAAAATTATTTTCTATTAAAATATATTTTTTAGGTATTTGTGTGAGCCGGTCACATTCGTGCGCTGTAGACTTACTAGTTCCTACAGAAAGAAAGATTATTATTAAAAAAGATTATCATCCTTGTATTGCGGAAAATGTAGGCTAAATGGGAGGATTCAATATCTATTACAACTTTCCACTTTTGTTTTAATCTGGTCACTGCTTCAGGGTATTTGACAGGTGTAGTGGTCTAACATGAAAATTACCTCTATTGCTGCTTCATCAACCATTTTACCCATGCCTTTTTGGATTTCATCATCAACCATTTTACCCTTGCCTTTTTGGATTTCATGTCTCGCCCTGATTAAAGCAATTCTTGTCCAAAGCCCTTCGCCTACACAGCTTTAATTGATGGTGGGTTGTTTCCCTTCCAGGAACATAGAATGGACCAGTCAAAGGCAATGTTGCAAGTACAAATTGCCAATATAAATAGAATAGACAGCCCTTGTAGATAGCAATACCAAAAAAATGTGTGAAGCATGTGCTCCAGTAAGCAACGCCCCATCGAGTGCATGACGCAAGCCTGTGACGTTCGTTCAGATGAGGACTCTGGAGCTGACTCCGACAACATCTGGTGAAGACGCCGGTTCTACAAACAAGTAGCTATTACTCCTCGACCTGAAATCCTAGAATAAAATTATCTGCTTGAAGGTAATTGTCCTTTTAATACATGATTTTTGTTGGTAAAAGGCATGAACCTGGCATTGCTAGCTGATTTCTGACCTAATCATCTTACTTTACTAGCAACTGGCAAGCTGTATAAGGCAGCTTTAGATGTGATGGAAAACCAGTAGCTATATTTGCTAAGCTGTCCATCTGATTTGATAAAGTCTTCTAAAATGCAGTTCATTAGCTAGCTAGCTGGCTACATTGAAACTGCTGTGGGATAGTTTGCTAACTCCCACCATCAGTCTGTATTCACCACCTTAGCTAGCTAAGTGGACTGTAGCTTGCAAGGTTTCTATAAAATAACAACTATATATTTGCTAGCTTCATGACTGATCAAGCTAATGTGAGCTAGCTCGCTAACATGTATTTTTTCTGACATGACACAATCCGGTTGACTTTACATCTGAAAGATATTTAGCTACCGTAGCTAGCTAGATAATAATGGTTTATGATAATTGCAGTTTAGTTAATTATCTAGGTTGCTAGCTAAGTGTAAAACCCAGCTAGCTAACCAACTAGGCAATTAACAATGACACTCACTCTGCAACTTACCATACTTTTCTGAACAACTAGAATGTCACGCCTGCTCCCGCTCTCTGACTCGCATAATTACGCACACCTGTCACCATCATTACACGCATCAGTGCTCATTGGACTCACCTAGACTCCTTCACTTTGTTGATTGCCCCTCTATATCTGTCTGTTCCTCAGTTGTGTTCCCCATGTCAGCATTATTGTCATTATGTTGTTTTGTTCCCCCTGTCCAGACTCCGTTGCTGTTTTGTTATATGTCTGCTTATCCATTAAATGTTCACTCCCTGTACTTGCTTCTTGTCTCCAGCGTCTGTCCTTACATAGACATTTCTTTCGCCAATCTTGACCGACTTCATCTTGCCTACTCCCATCTCTAGGTCCTCTTTCTTCTAGGTTGAAAACGATATGGCTGTAGTCCGGTGCTTCATTGTCAAAAGAAACCCATTCTCTCACAGCCATCTGGTGCAGTCAATGGCTCAACGTTCCAAAATTATTCACCTGAATCTACGTCAAGCCATTACAATGGTTATATTTCATGCCCAGAAGTATATATCGGATTATATCTTCAATTTACAATGTCGGATAAATAAATAAAAAAGATAGATACCTACTGTATATTGACTACTCATTATTATTATTTTTCAGAGTGGAACATGGCCTTAATTGATGACTGACTCTGAGTTAAGAGAGAGACTGGGGAGCATACTTTTTCACTGATTAAGAAGTACATTTTTAAAGTGGCATTCTAATGTTTTCTGCAGGACACCTTGACGGAAGTGGAATTGAATTGCCTGTCTCTGACACCGTTGGAGGTCTCCCTCTCTCATTAACTCCTCTCCTCTTCTCATTAAGCCCTCGTTGTGTCCACATGCCCCCCTCTTCACCTCAATTTCTCCTTATTTGTCGGCGATATCGGGATCAAGTTGCACAATTATCCCTAATGTTCTTTCATTTTGTTTACACGACTCAAAGCCTCGGGTGTGTCTGTTAATACTCAGGGACTCTCAACTGACTGGCTCACCATTAGCCCTTCTTAAACGTTTTCCTGTCATAATAAAGCATCCACATTTTTCTTCTCTCCTGTTTTTTACAAGCCAAAATATTCACTGAGCTGATCTCTGCGTCATCTCTTTCTTTGACAGGATGTATTCAGAAACAATCTCCATGCTTCCCCCTATTTAGTATGCCTATTGCTAATTCATAAGAACACCGGTTCACTACTGTATTTCTCACCACACATTGTTTAACAAATAATCCATTTATTCAGCTCTGTTTCTCGTCCCATGTTGAATTGATAGTGAGGAGTTTAATATTTCTGCTCTGTGTCAGAAATGGCGATTGAAAAGAGCGGAGAATAGACAGGGTTCGGCTTAAGTAGAAAAATGTAGGCACACACACAGAAATATTTGAGGTAATTAAGCTAGAATCCTTAATTTTTATAGACCTAAAAATATATAGGTCACAGCAAAATGTTTAGGCACATGTGCGAGTAAAATGGTTGCACTGTAGAGCCCTGATAGAGAGAATGTTGTCTGTCCATTGGTATTCCTGGTGAGGTGAATGCTGTTGAATTACTGACAGACAGCCATAATATTGATACACTATAACACTTTATTTGAAGGTCTGCTTATGAACAGCCAATAAAGATTTAGAAATACTGACATGCAGGACTGGTCAATGTTAGTTTCAATTCATAATATAAACCAGAAATCGTCACGAGACACCCAAAGCCAGTTGATGTATCTCACTCTCCCATAAATATCCTTAGTGTGTCTTTGTCGGCAGTAGCAGAGGATGTGAATGCTGTTTTGTTCTGCTCTTTCCTGAATGGCTCTGGTGGCTTTACAAGACCTGAATTATTTATCCTTCTATAGGATTTACACACACTCCTTTCCTCCATACCTCCTTCTCCCCCTCCATCTCTGTCCACCTCTTTCCTCAGTCCTCCTCATCTTTCTTTTATCTTCCCCTCTGTTCCCTTCCTTTCCCCATCTCCTCTACACCCCTCTCTCGATGTTTCTACATTTACATTTTAGTCATTTACCAGACTCTAGAGTGACTTACAGTACAGTTAGTGCATTCATCTTAAGATAGCTAGGTGGGACAACCACATATCACAGTCATAGTAAATACATTTTTCCTCAATATAACACATTGTCATCCCTACTGATTCTGATCTGGTGGACACATACTGCGTTTGTATATAATGTCTGAGTGTTGGAGTGTGCTCCTGGCTTATTGTAAATAAAATAAACAAGAAAATCGTGCTGTCTGGTTTGCTTAGTATAAGGAAATTGAAGCATTTACCTTAACTTTTACTCAGTTATGACAATTGAGTACTTTTTCCACCACTATACGTAAGTATGTTTAAAACCAGATAGTTTTAGAAGTAGTATTTTACGGGGTGACTTTCACTTGTACTTGAGTCCTTTTCTACTAAGGTATAAGGTATCTTTACTTTTACTCAAATATGACAATTGAGTACTTTTTCCACCACTTTTAAAGATTTATTAGGGGTTATATATTGTTATTCTCTTAGACCTAATTGTTCCATTGAGGCTTTTTGCTTTACATTTCAAACTGCCAATGAAGGTTAGGATCGGGATGAAGACAGGTGTAGGCTATTGTCAGATAGTGTCTGTTCCTTACCAGGTGAACAATAAATAAATCGTAATGAATCTCAATGGATAGAAATAGATAGATGGATAGGCATAGTTGGTGTTGCATGTTTGAGGCCATGTATTGTGATCCATGTGTTGATTTGTGGAGATGTAGCTGACATGCAGGACTGGTCAATGTTATGCATTATGGTAGGGCTGGGCGATAAAGACAAAATATTATCACGGTATAAAAATGACAAAACATTTATTTTATATTTTGGAATAGTAAAAGATTTTGCTAAATTTGCTCACTGGTATTACCAGGCTGTATAGCTAGTTAAATTTGCTCTGACTCAGTACATTTATTAGCTAGCTAGCCAGCTAACTAGCGATTAGCAATAGCGGCTAACATGATTTAGGCCCAACTTGCTAAGAAAAGACAAACTAGATGTAAGAAACACAAACTAATAGTATAATTATAGAACGCTAGTGGATTTATATGAAGAAGCAAAGTGAAAACAGCCTCGTTGCCATCAACATTGTTGCATGTGCTGCAGTGACCATGCAGACTGAACGCAAGTGTCTCGTGGTCGAGGAACAACAGATGCGCTCCTTGTGTGGGGCGGGGCTAGGTCTGTGTGGGTCGGGGCTAGGTCTGTGTGGGTCGGGGCTAGGTCTGTGTGGGGTCGGGGCTAGGTCTGTGTGGGGTCGGGGCTAGGTCTGTGTGGGGTCGGGGCTAGGTCTGTGTGGGGTCGGGGCTAGGTCTGTGTGGGGTCGGGGCTAGGTCTGTGTGGGTCGGGCTTGGTCGGGCTAGGTCTCTGTGGGGCGGCGCTAGGTATGTGGGGGGCGGGGCTAGATCTGTGTGGGGCAGGGCTAGATCTGTGTGGGGTCGGGGCTAGGTATGTGGAGGGCGTGGCTAGGTCTGTGGGGCGGGGCTAGGTCTGTGTGGGGCGGGGCTATGTCTGTGGGGCGGGGCAAGGTCTGTGTGGGGTGGGGCGGGGCTAGGTCTGTGTGGGGCGGGGCTAGGTCTGTGTGGGGCGGGGCTAGGCTGGTGTGGGGCGGGGCTAGGCCGGTGTGGGGCGGGGCAAGGTCTGTGTGGGGCGGGGCAAGGTCTGTGTGGGGCGGGGCTAGGTCTGTGTGGGGCGGGGCTAGGTCTGTGTGGGGCGGGGCTAGGTCTGTGTGGGGAGGGGCAAGGTCTGTGTGGGGTCGGGGCTAGGCCTGTGTGGGGTCGGGGCTAGGCCTGTGTGGGGTCGGGGCAAGGCCTGTGTGGGGTGGGGCTAGGTCTGTGTGGGGCGGGGCTAGGTCTGTGTGCGGCGGGGCTAGGCCTGTGTGGGGCGGGGCTAGGCCTGTGTGGGGCGGGGCTAGGTCTGTGTGGAACGCGGCATAGAGAGAGAGAGTGCAGAGAGAGATGACTCGTAGCGGAGTAAAGTGTAAAAATAGATTTTATACACGCAGTATCACATTTATCAAACCAAACATTCAAATACTGTTATAGAAGGTAAAGTAAAAACCCAAACCGGTTTGTGCATCAATATCGTAAAATAGGGTATTCCGCCCAGCCGTACATTGTGGTTCAAAATGTTGTTATGAATTCAGGCTTTTCAAACCCACACCCACAATAAGCTTATTTTATTATTGTCACTTTGTAGCTTGACTCATACGTTTTTTTTGTACATTTACGTACACTGTCATACTCAGACAATGAGAGCTTAACCTCCTCCCCTGACAACAGATTTTTAGACCATGCCAGTCTGCCCTCTTACCCTCTCTTCTTCTCTCCCCTTTCATCCTCTCATCCATACTCCTCCTTTTAACTCCTAGTAATTGATTTGGGTTGAGTTTAGCTGTGGGAATAGACTGAATACTGCTAGAAGACCTTCTCCTTTCATTTCCAAGCCCCCTCCATTTCTTCACCTTCCATATCATTTGGTTGATATTTGAAAAGCTCCGTCTGTGTTCTATTCCACTGTGCCCCCCCCTCCCTTCTCACACATTCTTTTTATTTCTCACATGTTTGAAAGAAGGAGGAGTTCTAACATTCAAACTTTACTGACTTGATCAGAGGAGTCTGAGGTCTTGAACTTAATACTGACACTTTCTGTGATGGTCTCTTTGAATCACTACCATGGTGTGTGAGTGCGTGTGCATGTGTGTGTGTGTGTGTTTGCTTCTAGCACACAGTCTTATAATGGTCCTACTACATTGTTGCCACTGGGTCGTATCATGAATACTCCCCCTTCAGCGGAATACCCATGTCCTTACACCTCTCCCTTTCATTCTCTTCACCACTTTATTTACCCCTGTCTTCATCCTTCTGCTTCTCCATCCTTTATGAGTTAAAGTGCGTTGGGGAGTGATAGAAGGAGGATTATGGCACCAGAGATGTCCTCCCAACTCCTCCTCCCCTTCCTTCCTCCCTCCATCTCCTTCTCCCTACATCTCCTCCTCCCTCCCTCATCTCCTCACCCCTTCCTTCCTCCGTTTCCTCCCCCTTTCCTCCCTCCATCTCCATCTCCTCCACCCACCCTCATCTCCTTACCCCTTCCTTCATCTCCTCCCCCTTTCCTCCCTCCATCTCCATCTCCTCCTCCCTTCCTCCATCTCCTTACCCCTCCCTCCCTCCCTCCCTCCCTCCCTCCCTCCCTCCCTCCCTCCCTCCCTCCCTCCCTCCCTCCCTCCATCTCCTCCTTCCCTCCATCTCCATCTCCTCCTCCCTTCCTCCCTCCATCTCCATCTCCATCTCCCCCCCTCCCTCCATCTCCTTACCCCTTCCTCCCTCCATCTCCTTCTCCTGTCCTCTATATCTATCTTGTTCCTGTAGACTCCTATTCTCCCTCCATCCCTCTGTATCGGTAAAGGTGCATGTGGGTGATAGTGAGGGATGAGTTGTGCTCTGAAGTGAAGTTCAGCTCGTTTCATGTTAAAGTTTAATGTTGCCTGTAGCGACGCTGGCAGCCATTCACCTTAATATTTAATGCAGCAATTAGAAAGGTTATGGTGGTGCTACTGTGCACATCGATTACACTCTCTGTTTTCCCCTCTCTCTCTCTCTATCTCACACTGAGATGTGTTGTTAGTCACTGCTGGTAGGCTTGTTGTTTTACATTTTTGAGGTCAAATACAGAATGTACTGTGGCAATGACTTGATTATTGAGGTCAAATACAGAATGTACTGTAGAAATGACTTGATTATAGAGGCCAAATACAGAAGCAACAAATGCAGAATGTACTGTTGAATGAGCCAAATTGTAAGCTATGATGGTATGAAGGCCAGATCAGTAATTTAGCCAAGACACCAGGGTTAACATCCTTACTCTTACAATAAGTGCCATGGGGTCTTTAGTGACCACAGAGAGTCAGGGCACCCGTTTAATGTCCCATCGAAAGACGCACCCTACACAGAACAATGTCCCCAATCACTGCCCTGGGGCATTGGGTAAAAAAAAATTGACCAGAGGAAAGACTGCCTCCTACTGGTCATCCAACACCACTTCCAGCAGTATCTGGTCTCCCATCCAGGGAAAGGGGGATACCTAGTCAGTTGTACAACTGAATGCATTCAACTGAAATGTGTCTTCCGCATTTAACCCAACCCTTCTGAATCAGAGAGTTGCGGGGGGCTGCCATAAGGGCTGCCTTAATCGACATCCACGTCATCAGCTACTGACCAGGACCAACCCTGCTTAGCTTCAGATACAAGTCAGCAGTGAAGTCAGATACAAGAAGGTGGTAAGCTGCTCTTCCAACTGTATTTCCATCTGAGTGAAACTATGGGGTGTTATGCTTCTTCATCTTTGTAAAACTCTCCTTCACATTTCCATCATAGTGATACAGTTGTTTGAATACAAGCTCATACCTACAGTACAGTGCCATCAGAAAGTATTCACACCCCTTGACTTCACATATTGTTGTGTAACAGCATGCATTTAAAATTGATTAAATTACGATGTTTTTGTCACTAGCCTACACACACAGTATCCCGTAATGCCAAAGTGGAATTGTTTTTCTGAATTTTTACAAATGAATACAAAATAAAAAGCTGAAATATCTGGAGTCAATAAGTATTCATCCCCTTTGTTATGGAAACGCCTAAATAAGTTCAGGAGTAAAAATGTGCTTAACAAGTCACATAATAAGTTGCATGGACTAACTCTGTGTGCAGTAATAGTGTTTAACATGATTTTTGAATGACTACCTCCTCTCTGTATCCCACACATACAATTATCTGTAAGGTCCCTCAGTTGAGCAATGCATTTCAAACACAGATTCATCCACAAACACCAGGGAGGTTTTCCTATGCCTAGCAAAGAAGGGCACCTATTGGTAGATGGGTAAAAAAAGCAGACAATGAGCAAGGTGAAGTTATTAATTACACTTTGGATGGTGTGTCAATACACCCAGTCACTACAAAGATACAGGCGTCCATCCTAAATCAGTTGCCGGAGAGGAAGGAAAGCGCTCAGGGATAAAAAATAAAAAACTGTTACAGAGTTTAATGGCTGTGATAGGAGAAAACTGAGGATGGATCAACAACATTGTAGTTACTCCACAATACAACCTAATTGACAGAGTGAAAAGAAGGAAGCAATTAACTTTTTGTCCAGGAAAACCTGGTCCAGTCTGTTTTCCACCAGACACCGGGAGATTAATTCACCTTTCAGCAGAACAATAACCTAAAACACAAGGCCAAATCTACACTGGTAGTTTCTTACTAAGACAGTGAATGTTCCTGAGTGGCCGAGTTACAGTTTTGACTTAAATCTGCTTGAAAATCTCTGTCAAGACTTGAAAATGGCTGTTTAGCGATGATCAACAACTAATTTGACAGAGCTTGAATAAAAATAAATAATAATGGGCAAATATTGTACAAGCCAGATGTGCATAGCACTTAGAGACTTACCCAGAAAGACTGTAGTCGCTGCCAAATGTGATTCTAACATGTATTGACTCATTGGTGTGAGTACTTATTTAAATGAGATACACTACGTGACCAAAAGTATGTGGACAGCTGCTCGTCGAATATCTCATTCTAAAATCATTGGCATTCATATGGAGTTGGTCCTCCCTTTGCTGCTATAACTGTCTCCACTCTTCTGGGAAGGCTTTCCACTAGATGTTGAAACATTGCAGCGAGGACTTTCTTCAATTCAGCCACAAGAGCATTAGTGAGGTCGGGCACTTATGTTGGGCGATTAGGCCCGCAGTCGGTGTTCCATTTCATCCCAAAGGTGTTCGATGGGGTTGAGGTCAGGGCTCTGTGCAGGTCAGTGAAGTTCTTCCACACCGATCTCGACAGACCATTTCTGTATGGACCTTACTTTGTGCACGGGGGCATTGTCATGCTGAAACTGTTGCCACAAAGTTGGAAGCATAGAATCGTCTAGAATGTCATTGTATGCTGTAGCATTACGATTTCCCTTCACTGGAACTAAGGGGCCTAGCCCGAACCATGAAAAACAGCCCCAGATCTTTATTCCTTCTCCACCAAACTTTACAGTTGGCACTGTCCATTGGGGCAGGTAGCGTCTTCCTGGCATCCGCCAAACACAGATTCGTACATTGGACTGCCAGATGGTGAAGTGTGATTCATCAACTGTCCGGTGTCCCCGCACTTGACTATGGTCCGGCACCCCCTGTATATATTGTTATTTTTTACTGCTCCTTTTTAATTACTTGTTTTTTTAATCTCTTATTCTTATCCGTAATTTTGAAACTGCACTGTTGGTTAGGGGCTCATAAGTAAGCATTTCACTCTAAGGTCTACACCTGTTGTATTCGGCGCATGTGACTAATACAATTTGATTTGATCACTCCAGAGAATGCGTTTCCACTGCCAATGGCGGAGTCCAATGGCGGAGAGCTTTACACCACTCCAGCCGACACATGGCATTGCGCTAGGTGATCTTAGGCTTATGTGCAGCTGCTCGGCCATGGAAACCCATTTCATGAAGCTCCCGATGAGCAGTTCTTCTGCTGACGTTGCTTCCAGAGGTAGTTTGGAACTCAATAGTGGGAACAGATGATTTTTACGCACTACGCGCTTCAGCACTCGGCGGTACAGTTCTGTGCGCTTGTGTGGCCTACCACTTCGCGGCTGAACTGTTGTTGCTCCTAGACGTTTCCACTTCACAATAACAGCATTTACTGATGGCCGGGGCAGCTCTAGCAGGGCAGAAATTTGAGAAACTGACTCGTTGGAAAGGTGGCATCCTATGACGTTGCCATGTTGAAGGCCATTCTACTGCCAATGTTTGTCTATGGAGATTGCATAGATGTGTGCTAGTTTTTTTTAAAACCTGTCTGCAACGGGTGTGGCTGAAATAACCAAATCCGCTAATTTGAAGGGGTGTCCACATCCTTTTTTTAATATACTGTATTTCTGTATTTTATTTTCAATAAATGTGCAAAAATGTCTAAAAACATGTTTTCACTTTGTCATTATTGACTATTGTGTGTAGATGGGTGAGGGAAAACATTTTTTTAAATCCATTTTTGAATTCCGGCTGTAACACAACAAATTGTGTAATAAGTAAAGGCATAGGAATAGTTTCTAAAGGCACTTTGGACTCCTGAAAAGGGTAGGGAACGTAGACTGTCCGTACACTCCAAACGGGTGTACAATGGGAAATCAAGATGTGTGCCAAATAACCTAAATCTAGCCCATTTAAAATGTCTGCGGTTTTGGGTGAGTGAATCCATTGTGGGTAGAGGTAGTGTGTGTGTGTGTGGTACGGTTTTAAAAGCGGAGTGGAAATACTCCTCCCCTTGTCGCCATTAGAGCTTCAGGTTTTTATTCAGCTGTGTGTGTGTGTGTGTGTGTGTGTGTGTGTGTGTGTGTGTGTGTGTGTGTGTGTGTGTGTGTGTGTGTGTGTTCAGGCTTTATTAGGCTTCAGCAGTGTTTGGACAGCCAGAAGAGCCAAACTAATAGGAGAGAATGATGCAGAAATGAACAAAGAGGTCTCTGGGCTTGCTCCTCTTCTAGCTCTTTCACATTCTGACTTTCTCTCTATCTATCACTCTCCTATACACACACACGCTCCCTCTCTTTCTCTCTATCTATCACTCTCCTATACACACACACGCTCCCTCTCTTTCTCTCTCCATCTCTCCTCCTTGCTTTTTCTCTCTTCCATCAACTAAAGACACGTTGCTTTCTCAGCTGTAGCTGTCAAACAAGCCAATCGTTCCTACTCTAATTTCTCTCTTCTTTTTACATTTCTACAAAGCTCTTCGACTCAGCAGGAGAAGCTTTTAAGTCAGTGATTGCTCCTCTGTGGTAATGCCTCTTTCTTTTAGTCCAAATCTGTTTCCGTCTCTCTCGCTTTCTCTATGGGGTTAGGTACAGTAGGACTCCTAGCTTTAATGGTTACAGAGGTGAATAGAAATGCTCAATGTGATCTAGGGCTGACCTCATTTAGTCGACTAGTCAATTGTTTGGTCGATAGGCTGTTGATCGACAGAGATGTCTTTAGTCAAGCAGTAAAAAAAGAAGTATCATGGTGGACTGATCCATTATGGAGGCTATGGGGATGGCACAGTCCATCAGTCTAAGACATGTGCTCCTGAAATTTTATATGGTTATATTACATAAGAAGAGTGATGCAACACTAATAAACATAATGTTATTTTATAACAAATGCGCTTTCTCCCGCGTTGGATAGTGGTCACTGTCCACAGTTCTGAAACACATCAGTGCGCTGTTGAGTTGAAACCCCAATTTAATTAGGTCTATAATCAATAGCCTACCTGTTAAATGTGCATCTACAGAAATTCGACAGATCCTGCTTCTGTTGCCTGTTTGAATGTTTGTTTATTAGCCTACTGATTCCGTGAGCACCAATCGTCACGCAACGACATGTCAAGTAAACAATTTCACAAATCCGGCTGTTTTTAATCTCTGTTATGCTGTAATAAAGACTTTACACGTTTTGTTTGTTAGACCAGCCTCTCTGGTATTATTAATCATTTATTTAGTATTGTTTACACTGTTCCAAATTGTCAGGAAATTTAATTTATAATAATAATAACCCTCCTTTTCCCTTTAACTCCTTATTGTTATTACAACTATTATTATGATCATTATAATAATAAGTCATGTGTTATCATTACTAGGCTTGGTATAGCAGCCTTGTATAAACACCATCAAGCTGTAGGCCAAAGAGCACATCCTGTTTAGCTTTTCTATTGAACTTTTATTTAACTAGGCAAGTCAGTTTAGAACAAATTCTTATTCACAATGACGGCCTAGGAACGGTGGGTTAACTGCCTTATTCAGGGGCAGAAGGACAGATTTTTACCTTGTCAGCTCAGGGATTCAATCTAGCAACCTTCTGGTTACTGGCCTGAAGCTCTAACCACTGCCACCCTGTAACTTACTTAGGCCTATTTCAATATTTACAGTATATAGGCTACTGTATCAATTAATCAGTTAATCATTCATATCATCACACAGCATATGAGTCATTCATGATTTGAAATGAAATCAAGAATTTTAGTTTTAAAATAACAAAGCGACCATTGAATAATTAGCGTAAATAACAAATAGGCCTAAACCGTAACATTTCTGAAATTGCATTCACAAATGAATGCGACTGTTTTTAGTCTTTGCTGTAATAAAAGCTTCACAATAAAAAACAAAAAACTTCACAACAGACTCTCTGGTATGCTTATAATTTATTTAAAGTTGTTTACATTGTTCCAAACGGGCAGAGTTTTTTTATTTGAATCTATCAGCACCTGTTCGGCACACGTAATATGCACTCAGCGCTTGATCCTTACCTTATTATTCTTGATCTCCAGTATTTTCCACACATCTGACTTTCCCTTTACATCTGACTTTCCCTTTACATCCTGAGCAACCAGTAAACATTTCCCCATTTCAAGTTTATTTGTCACGTCCTCTGCATCCATTTTGCTGTCACGTGTTAAGGTGTACAGAGTTTGTTATAACCAATTTATTGATGTGATTCTGATATGCTATAGGTCAGGCCCTATTCTTACATGCATGAGATGCATAAGTGTGTCACGTAAAGAGAGCAAGGAAATAGGGAATATTTTTCCTAAACGAATTAGGGATTTTGGTAAGCATAACTTTTAATTCAGAAATGGCTGTAATTATGTTGCAGCTCCAGCAACACGGACAGCGTGATACACGCTGTTGATGTTCTGTGGTGGTCGCTGCAGCAGAGAGGAGAGAGAACGGGTGCTAGTCACAGTCACTCGCTGTCTCTTTTTATTAATTAACACAGCGCAGCAAGTCTGAGCCAGACCCGGCACAATCAAATAAATTGCGGTCGGACTCCCTCTAGTCATTTGTGTGTCTTAATTATTTCATCAAACAGTTTGCTTAAAGCATCAGACAAGCTCAATGCATACAGTTGATTTGATTAAAACACATAGGATGTGTCCATTATATGTAAAAATGCAAATTTAAAAAATTCGACCAATCGATTGGTCAAAAGAACAGACGACTCTTGGTCGGCCTAACATTTTTTTTAGTCGGGGCCAGCCCTAATGTGATCCGAGAGAAGTTACAACTGTGTTTGCCCTATCTCTCTCTGTTCTTTCTCCCTTTCCCTCTCCAGTTCTTTTTACCATTTTCTACCTCCCTTTCTTCCCCTCTGTATGTCGGGCCCCAGATATGCTCTACCTGTTCTCTCCTCAGGGAAGATTTGATTGTTGAAGGAACTCAACCGAAAGTAACACTAAAAAGTTTTTATCTTTGGAAATCAACCAAAGTTGTTCCTATTTTCATTTGAATGGTTTTGAGTTAAAAAAAAATCTGTTATCAGAGCGTCGTCCTGTGACGTTTTGAAGGTGGGAAGCAGAGAAACAGAGGAGCGAGGTGAGTTTGGCTTACAGGCATGGCCATAATTAGTAGGCAATACCCCAGTGAAGCAGTGCTGTGGACTGGGAGGGTTTCAAGGTGCTTGGTCTAACTCACACTCATTTGTCTCACACCCACTCATAGATGGGGCTAACACTCTTTGTTATGCTTTGTACTTTTCAAAGTTGATGCTGAATCCTGACATTTTAAAGATGAGTTTTGGAGTAGCCTACTCAGTTTGTAATGTGTGACTCTAGAAATTAAAATGTGTTCAATCATAGAGTTAGCCCTCCATATTTAATATGCTTTGATTAGGCTGCTATCCATTAAGATGAGGTGCGATGTTGGAGACTGGTCACTACTTTGACCTTTGACCTTCATCTCTTCTGATGACCTCTCTCTACCTTCATTGTTTCACTCTCACCCATCAAACATTCACCCCCCATCCACATGAAATCATCTTTCTCCGTTTGCTTTGCGACACATCCATAATTCATACCTCCTTTTCTTTCTTCTCTCTTCTTTCACACCCCCTTCACCTATCTGTGCAACAGCTGTTGAGGGAGCGAGACGTGCAGAGTTGCAGTGTATGCTCTGTTACCATGGTGATTTAGGAGGGCCCCTAAATAGGATCCCTAATGAGGGGCCCTAACAAGGTGGAAACGGGGTGTGAAACAAGGGCTGTAGTCGATCTATCATGTCAGGTGGAATTTAAAGTTAGATGATTACTCTCTGCTGTAGTTCATCAGGTGGAATTTAAAGTTAAAGATGATTGCTCTCTGCTGTAGTTCATCAGGTGGAATTTAAAGTTAGATGATTACTCTCTGCTGTAGTTCATCAGGTGGAATTTAAAGTTAGATGATTACTCTCTGCTGTAGTTCATCAGGTGGAATTTAAAGTTAGATGATTACTCTCTGCTGTAGTTCATCAGGTGGAATTTAAAGTTAAAGATGATTGCTCTCTGCTGTAGTTCATCAGGTGGAATTTAAAGTTAGATGATTACTCTCTGCTGTAGTTCATCAGGTGGAATTTAAAGTTAGATGATTACTCTCTGCTGTAGTTCATCAGGTGGAATTTAAAGTTAGATGATTACTCTCTGCTGTAGTTCATCAGGTGGAATTTAAAGTTAGATGATTACTCTCTGCTGTAGTTCATCAGGTGGAATTTAAAGTTAAAGATGATTGCTCTCTGCTGTAGTTCATCAGGTAGAATTTAAAGTTAAAGATGATTGCTCTCTGCTGTAGTTCATCAGGTGGAATTTAAAGTTAGATGATTGCTCTCTGCTGTAGTTCATCAGGTGGAATTTAAAGTTAGATGATTACTCTCTGCTGTAGTTCATCAGGTGGAATTTAAAGTTAAAGATGATTGCTCTCTGCTGTAGTTCATCAGGTGGAATTTAAAGTTAGATGATTACTCTCTGCTGTAGTTCATCAGGTGGAATTTAAAGTTAGATGATTACTCTCTGCTGTAGTTCATCAGGTGGAATTTAAAGTTAAAGATGATTGCTCTCTGCTGTAGTTCATCAGGTGGAATTTAAAGTTAGATGATTGCTCTCTGCTGTAGTTCATCAGGTGGAATTTAAAGTTAGATGATTGCTCTCTGCTGTAGTTCATCAGGTGGAATTTAAAGTTAGATGATTGCTCTCTGCTGTAGTTCATCAGGTGGAATTTAAAGTTAGATGATTACTCTCTGCTGTAGTTCATCAGGTGGAATTTAAAGTTAGATGATTACTCTCTGCTGTAGTTCATCAGGTGGAATTTAAAGTTAAAGATGATTGCTCTCTGCTGTAGTTCATCAGGTGGAATTTAAAGTTAGATGATTGCTCTCTGCTGTAGTTCATCAGGTGGAATTTAAAGTTAGATGATTACTCTCTGCTGTAGTTCATCAGGTGGAATTTAAAGTTAGATGATTGCTCTCTGCTGTAGTTCATCAGGTGGAATTTAAAGTTAGATGATTACTCTCTGCTGTAGTTCATCAGGTGGAATTTAAAGTTAGATGATTGCTCTCTGCTGTAGTTCATCAGGTGGAATTTAAAGTTAGATGATTACTCTCTGCTGTAGTTCATCAGGTGGAATGTAATTTAAAAAAATATTTTTGGGGATTCAACCTTTATTTGAAGGGTTAGTCATATTGTCACATACTGTAAAACTGCAATTAATAGCTTGGGCGTTTATTTGCATAAATCACTGAACACAAAATATGCTTATTAGAGACAGGCTTCTATTTGAACCAGGCGTCTATTTCCTTTAATGCATACAGCTTTTGCTCATTTGCATAGTTTTTTTTTCTCTCCAGCATTCACTTCCGCAGTTTGAATCCATTTCTTCATTCCCTGCCCTAATGTGCTATCATTTACACACTGTCACGTTTCTTTTGTCTTAGTATGCCTCTATTTCCGAAGAAGAAAAACCGTCCTTGACAGAATAATTATTCTCCTCTTTGACTGTGCATTTTAGTCAGTTCTTACATGCACCACTAGAGGGCAATCAGTCGATTTTTGGGGGTCTGTACTCCTGAAGGTGTTGACTGTTTTTTTCTGCTAGCCAGTTAGCTAGCAGTTCTCAGCTGTTAGCACAGAGATAGATAGAGGACTCACCATTCGTATCTGTGCCATTATGGCATCTGTGACTGCATAGGCAGCGCCATTGAGGCTAGCACGTTTCCCTGAGCAGCGATGTAATATCTGGGCGAGAGTATCTGCTGGCGTCGTACTTGACTGCCGGTTCTCCCTGGTAGTTGTTTAGTAACAGTTTACTCATTAGCTTTGATTTGTTCGTTCTTCAGCTGTTTTTCGTTAAGGGCTCCCGAGTGGTGCAGCGGTCTAAGGCACTGCATCACAGTGCTAGAGGTGTCACTACAGACCCTGGTTCGATTCCAGGCTGTATCACAACTGGCTATGATTGGGAGTCCCATAGGGTGGCACACAATTGGCCCAGCGTTGTCCGGCTTAAGTAACCTTGTCAAATAAAAAGTGTTTATTTCTGTCAACTTTTCTGCCTGTTTTGTCAATTTTTAGGCCTACTGGAGTTTTGTGCTTTTTACAACCTTGGCTTATTAGTGCTAGCTATCTTGCTAGTTGGCTGTTAGCCTACCTCTGAGTCTGGACTGCGCTGCTGTGATCACCTGCCTGGATTCTTCCTCCGATCGCTGGCCTTCCTGGTGCCCTGACTCACCTCTGGGTTATTGCCTTCGGAATTTCTATATGTTGGAATTCCCCTGCCATACCTCCCTCTGGAATACCTATCTGCCTACCCTCTTTGACTCTCCCTTGGCCTGGTGTAGCTCCCACCTCCCCCCTGCTTATTCGCTGGCTAGCTCTACGGCCTCTCCCCTTTAGCGCTTCTCTCCCTGGCTCTCGCTCTACTAACCCAGCTTCCACTCTTTTGGGCCTCAGCCATCAATCTCATTAAGTCTCCACTCTCCCTTTGTTTTTGCTCGGCCGGTAAAGGTTGTGTTTCAGACTGTGGGTTCTAGTGCTGGCTGGTTTAGAGTAGGCTAGTTGGGCTCTGGCTTGCTGCTTTGCCAAACGTTGTGGTTTCTGTGTGGATTTATCTGACGTTTTATTGGATTTAAATCACTGTCATGCTCCTGCCCACTGGCTACTCTCTGTTCCTGCTGTTTGTGCTCTGCCCTGGATTACAATGGTTTCCCCCTCCCTGTTTTTTCCAGACCAAATACTACTCCCCCCATGAATAATAACTATCGGCTATACTCTGATGTACCCATTATGCATCCTAACATAGACGCTGCTGCCTGCATGGTGGCTCACGTCTCGACTAGTCTGTGAACTGTGTTACTGGTAGCAACATTAACTCTCTCTGGTCTCACTCGCGCACTTCTCACAAGACATCATCTTGTACTGTAAACCATGACTAACTACGCCCCCTTCAACCTACCACTATCCATAAACTCACTTCTCTGCCTCACAATACTAACTTTGCTCTCCTCAACACTGGATCAATGAACAACAAAGCCCCCTTGCTCCATGAACTAATATTTGACAACAAGCTATACTTCCTCATCCTAACCGAAACTTGGTAACAACCTGGTGATTTATTTTCTCTTAATAACCAACCTACTCCCACTGGTTATGCCTGCTTGTGTTACCCCCACTCCACCGTCCGTGGTGGCGGCCTCGGTGTACTGTATAACTCCAAAGTATCTCTCTACTGTCTTCCTCATTTGCCTACAAATCATCTTGCTCCATGACGACTATTCTCGTGGTACCGTCCTCCTAAAGCTAATGAATCGTTCCTGTCTGAGATATCTGAACTGCTCCACATTTCTGTCTCACTCTCCCCCCTCTTACTGTTTCTTGGCGATATGAATATTCAGGTGGACTCATCAAACTCAAAACTTGCCTCTGATTTCATTGCTGTTCTGGACTGTATTACCCAACATGTCAATTTTCCCACTCGCATCAAGGGACACATACTAGACCTAGTCTGGTCTGTTGGCCTCAACCTAACTCATATTTCCCCCTCCCTGTTCCCACTGTCTGACCACAAGATCCTTAATTTCTCTCTTACCTCATACTCACCCCACAACACTGACAAAAGCCTCATCTCCTTCCACAACATCAAAGCTGTTGACCCCGTCCAACTCTCTGACGCCATTTGCTCTGCTCTGCCCCTTGACCAACTCACCTGATGAACTAGCTGCCCCCCTCCAAACTAAACCTGTTTCCTCCTCTCCCTGGTTTACCCCTAAGCTCCGCACCCTGAAGCAAGTTGGCCGCCACGTGGAGCACCTGAGCAGGAAGTCTAGGCTCGCTGTCCACGCTGAGGCTGTAACGATCGTCTGTTGAAGAAGGTGTGGACCAAAGCGCGTGGTAAGTGGTCATGCTTTTTTAATTAAAACTGAACACAGACAAAATAACAAAAATAGAACAACACGAAACAGTTCTGTCTGGTGCAGACACAAAACAGAAAACAACTACCCACAAAAACCATGTGGGAAAAAGCTACCTAAGTATGGTTCTCAATCAGAGACAACGATAGACAGCTGCCTCTGATTGCGAACCACACCTGGCCAAACAACAAAGAAATACAAAACATAGAAAATTAACATAGAATGCCCACCCAAATCACACCCTGACCAAACCAAAATAGAGACATAAAAAGCTCTCTACAGTCAGGGCGTGACAGTACCCCCCCCCCCCAAAGGTGCGGACACCGGCCGCAAAACCTGAACCCATAGGGAAGGGTCTGGGTGGGCATTTCTCCGCGGTGGCGGCTATGGTGAGGGACGTAGACCCCGCTCCACCTCTGGCTCGGCCCACTTAGGTGGCGCCTCTAGAGCGGGGACCCTCGCCGCCGACCCCGGACTGGGGACCCTCGTTGCGGGGGCCGGACTGGGCATAGAAAATGAACATAGAATGCCCACCCAAATCACACCCTGACCAAACCAAAATAGAGACATAAAAAGCTCTCTACGGTCAGGGCGTGACAGAGGCCTACAAACTCCACCTCTCCACCTACAGAGATGCCCTCAGTGCTGCAAGGTCCACCGACTTTTCCAACACCATCAATAGCTCCAATAACTCCCAGACTCTGTTCTCCACTGTCAGCAAACTACTTCAGCCCCATGACGACACCTTCTCTACTCCCTCCACTGAAGTCTGCA
The DNA here is from genome assembly GCF_016432855.1 of Salvelinus namaycush. NCBI lineage: Eukaryota > Metazoa > Chordata > Actinopteri > Salmoniformes > Salmonidae > Salvelinus > Salvelinus namaycush. Next base: position 26,562,508 of record NC_052324.1, read on the forward strand.
ACTCCTTCCTTCAATTTTTCAAGGACAGAATACCAAAATAAACTCATCAAATACACTACAAAGACACTCCTCTCTTCACCATACTGAGCAGCAACAAACCCAAACCCTTACCCTAAACCTGGTTCGTACCCAACCCTCCCCATACACTGATACAGCACACTCTTCTCCATCTTTGAGCCCACCACTTTCTTTATTCATGTTTTTGTTTAGTCTGATGTTTTGTTTTGACTCCTGTTTTTCTTTACATTTCTACAATTGTATATTGACTTTGGGTCCTTCAAAAGCACTATACAGTGCATTCGGAAAGTATTCAGACCACTTGACTTTTTCAACATTTTGTTACGTTACAGCCTTATTCTAAAATGTATTGTTTTTTCCCTTCAATTTACACACAATACCCCATAATGACAAAGCAAAAACAAGTGTATATATAAAAAAAACGGATATCACATTTACATAAGTATTCCAACCCTTTCTTCAGTACTTTGTTGAAGCACCTTTGGCAGTGATTACATCCTTGAGTTTTCTTGGGTATGAATCTACAAGCTTGGCAGATGTGTATTTGGGGAGTTTCTCCCGTTCTTCTCTGCAGATCCTCTCAAGCTCTGTCAGGTTGGATGGGGAGCGTTGCTGCACAGCCATTTTCAGGTCTCTCCAGAGATGTTCGAACGGGCTCAAGTCAGGGCTCTGGCTGGGCCACTCAAGGACATTCAGAGACTTCTCCCAAAGCCACTCCTGCGTTGTCTTGGCTGTGTGCTTAGGGTCGTTGTCCTGTTGGAAGGTGAACCTTCGCCCAGGTCTGAGGTCCTGAGCGCTCTGGAGCAGGTTTTCATCACGGATTTCTCTACTTTGCTCCGTTCATCTTTCCCTCGATCCTGACTAGTCTCCCAGTCCCTGCCAATGAAAAACATCACCACAGCATGATGCTATCACCACCATGTGTCACCTTAGGGATTGTGCAAGGGTTCCTCCAGAAGTAACCCTTGCCATTCAGGCCAAAGAGTTCAATCTTAGTTTCAACAGACCAGAGAATCTTGTTTCTCATGGTCTGAGAGTCCTTACGTGCCTTTTGGCAAACTCCAAGTGGGCTGTCATGTGATGTTTACTAAGGAGTGACTTCTGTCTGGCGACTCTACCATAAAGGCCTGATTGGTGGAGTGCTGCCAAGATGGTTGTCCTTCTGGAAGGTTCTCCCATCTCCACAGAGGAACTCTGGATCTCTGTCAGGGTGACCATTGGTCACCTCCCTGACCAAGGCCCTTCTCCACCGATTGCTCAGTTTGGCCGGGCGGCCAGCTCTAGGAGAGTCTTGGTGGTTTTAATCTTCTTCCATTTCAGAATGATGGAAGCCACTGTGTTCTTGGGGACCTTCAATGCTGCAGAAATATTTTGGTACTCTTCTCCAGATCTGGGCCTCGACACAATCCTATCTCGGAGCTCTACGGACAATTCCTTCGACCCCATGGCTTGGTTTTTGCTTTTAAATAAGGTATTTATGTTTTTATGGGGTCATTATAGGGTGTTGTGTATTCATTTAATCAATTTTAGAATAAGGCTGTAACATAACAACATGTGGAAAAAGGGAAGAGGTCTGAATACTTTCCGAATGCACTGTAACTCCCATGTATTATTATTTAAAACAAATGATATATTTCACCTTTATTTAACGTCTACATCACCAGAGGAACAGAGGAGGAGTAGGATAAGGGTATGGCTAAAGGCTATAAGAACTGGTCGTCGAGTCCGTTTGGAACAGAGAGTAAAAGGAGCAAATTTCTGTGAGCGGAAGAATAGATTCAAGGCATAATGTACAGACAATGGTATGGTAGGATGTGAATACAGTGGAGGTAAACCTAGGATTTGAGTGACGATGAGAGAGGTTTTGTCTCTAGAGGCACCATTTAAGCCAGGTGAGGTCACCGCATGTGTGGGGGGTGGAACAAAATGGCTAGCTAAGGCATATTGAGCTGGGCTGGAGGCTCTACAGTGAAATAAGACAATAATCACTAACCAAAACCGCAATAGACAAGGCATATTGACATTAGGGAGAGGCATGTGTTGCTGAGTGATTATAGGGTCCAGTGAGTAGCTAGGCGAGCTGGAGACATGGCGATTCAGACTACTAGCAGCCCGAGGCTAGCAAGCTAGCAGATGGGCCTCCGGGGGACGTCGCAACGGAAGAGCCTGTTGAAACCCCCTCGGAGGGTTACATCGGCAGACCAGTCGTGATGGATTGGCGGGGCACCATGTTGGCAGTTAAAGGGTCCAGGCCAATTGGGAAAATAGGTATTGTTGCCCAAGAATTGGCTGATGGACCTCTTCGGCTAGCCGGGAGATGGGCCTATCTCGAGGCTAACTCCAGGCTAACTGGTGCTTGCTTTGGGACAGAGACGTTAGCCAGGAGTAGCCACTCGGATAGCAGCTAGCTAGCTGTGATGATCCGGTGTGAAGGTTCAGAGCTTGAGGTAGGAATCTGGAGATATGGAGATGTGGTGGAGAAAAAGCAGTCCAATATGCTCTGGGTTGATATCACGCTGTGCAGACTGGGAGAAATTGACCGGGCTGAGGCTGGCTGATGTCCGAGTTAATGGTGATGACCGCTAGTAGTGGCTAACTGACTACTAGCTAGTAGCTAGTTAGCTTCTGATGGGGGTTCCGGTTCTAAAGTGTAAAAAATAGCAGCTCCGTACCACATTGGGTGAGGCGGGTTGCAGGAGAGTATGTTCAGTCCGTAGATGGAAATTGAGATAAATAAATACGAAATCTATACGAAGAAAACGATACATGGGACGGGACAAGACAATCTCCATTTTAAAGTATCCAATACATTTTCTTCACGTTTGGCTGGCGACATGACTCCAACTTTGTCATCAGGAGGGATCAGCCAATGAAATTGGAAGTTCCATCCAGTTGACTACATTAAAATGGTGGAAGCTGTCAATGGCGCTGCCCATGCTAATACGGGGTTTTGGCCACTAGAGGCTTCTATTGTTTTCAATGTCTGTTAGCAGCCAATGGCTAGCAGTTTCTTACTTGCGATAAAAATGGATGATTTCCATAATTACTGAATTATCATTACTGAGTCATTACTGAATTATTTAATGTAACAAATCAAACATTAAATATCATAAACAATTCATTTAGACCCGCCGTTTATTTGAAATGGGCGTTTATTTGCTGAAATGTGTGCCGTTGCCCGGCTATTAAAAGGGACAGGCGACGATTTGAGACGGCTTTTAATTGAAGTTTTACTGTAATCATAAAGCTCTTTAACAAGAGACCAGGTGTAAAGATTCATGTAGCATTTGAGTGTACTGCTGTTAGTGTTGATTCCATCTCATGGACTGGGACCTGGTTCCATAGTACTTCACACATCCAACAGTTGACAGGTGCAGGGTACAAAACATGGCCTATCAAAGAAATACATATACTTGCTTATTGTTGTATACTGTTGTATGTTTTATTTGCTGTATGCCAGGGAGACTGTTCTCCCACTCTTTTACAGCACTGGTTCTTGTCTTCACCCTCTGTTGTTGTTCTCCCTCTCTGGTTTGTTGTTCCTAGAGGGCATGCTGTGTGTGTGTGTGTGTGTGCGTGTGTGTGCGTGCATATTTTTGTGAGTGTGACGATGAGTATCGCATCCTCCTCTCAGTTCCTTGGAGCCTGTATGTATTGGAGTGTGTTGTTTGTCTAGTTGTGGAGACCACCCTGCAACCTCACCTGTTTTCATTGGTGTTGGTGCTAAATGCCGTTAGCAGCCATGAGCATTACTGAGGACCAAATACCACAGCTACCTGCAATCTCAGCGGAATTCATCACATGCACACACACACACACCAACAAGATCTCGTAGTTTCATAGTGCTTCGGCTCCGAGCATAACGAGTTTGCGCCCAGTGCTGGGCAATCTTTTTTTGTTGTTGTTTTATTTGCTAAGGAAGGCGTATATTGACATTCTCAGGAGCTTTTCAAATGGAAGTCTATTTCTAGTGATCTCTCAGTGTGTGTGGTTCAGTGTCCTGCAGTGTGTGTGTGGCTCAGTGTCCTGCAGTGTGTGTGTGGCTCAGTGTCCTGCAGTGTGTGTGTGTGTGGCTCAGTGTCCTGCAGTGTGTGTGTGGCTCAGTGTCCTGCAGTGTGTGTGTGGCTCAGTGTCCTGCAGTGTGTGTGTGTGGCTCAGTGTCCTGCAGTGTGTGTGTGGCTCAGTGTCCTGCAGTGTGTGTGTGGCTCAGTGTCCTGCAGTGTGTGTGTGGCTCAGTGTCCTGCAGTGTGTGTGTGGCTCAGTGTCCTGCAGTGTGTGTATGGTTCAGTGTCCTACAGTGTGTTCGTTGCTCAGTGTCCTGCAGTGTGTGTGTGGCTCAGTGTCCTGCAGTGTGTGTGTGGCTCAGTGTCTTGCAGTGTGTGTGTGGCTCAGTGTCCTGCAGTGTGTGTGTGGCTCAGTGTCCTGCAGTGTGTGTGTGGCTCAGTGTCTTGCAGTGTGTGTGTGGCTCAGTGTCCTGCAGTGTGTTCGTTGCTCAGTGTCTTGCAGTGTGTTCGTTGCTCAGTGTCTTGCAGTGTGTGTGTGGCTCAGTGTCTTGCAGTGTGTGTGTGGCTCAGTGTCTTGCAGTGTGTGTGTGGCTCAGTGTCCTGCAGTGTGTGTGTGGCTCAGTGTCCTACAGTGTGTTCGTTCCTCAGTGTCTTGCAGTGTGTGTGTGGCTCAGTGTCCTGCAGTGTGTGTGTGGCTCAGTGTCCTACAGTGTGTTCGTTGCTCAGTGTCCTGCAGTGTGTGTGTGGTTCAGGGCAGGCTGCTGCAGGATATGTGATCAAAGCGGCCATGGGGGCCTTATAACGATTTAAACCCTCTACATTAGTCATGTACTGGTAATAATCCAGACTTTATAGGCCTTTGTTCTGTTCGTTGTGTGTGTGGCTCAGTGTCCTGTGTCCTGCAGTGTCCTGCAGCCACACACACACACAGTCTGACTGTACTAAACCACAGAGGCTTTGCCGCTCCTCCTTCCAACATCACACAGATCGCCACGGATACCCTATCTCCGTGACAACCCCTGCTGAGCCTTCTCCCCAGTGGGGCCTATCCCATAATATTAGATTTGTATGCATTCCTCTAATGCCGTCTTTAAGCCTCCCTCTCTCCATCCCCCTCTCCGTCTTTTCATCATTATCAGTCTATGGATGGGGTAAGCCTGCTTGCTTATCAGTGTACTAAAGGGCATACACACACACACACACACACACACACACACACACACACACACACACACACACACACACACACACACACACACACACACACACAATGACACAGCTGTGTGTTGTTGCTGAGCTGTGCTCCTCTCTACATCTGTGGCCAAGGCTGAGCATGGTGCCTTGCCTTTTGCAAACATCAACTGTGGTAAGGGCCTTGAACAGATGTGGACTTTGAGGACTTTCACCATTTTGAAGTAGTCAACTGAGTGGGACTTCCTATGGGTTAATGAAGGCTCACATAATTCCATCCAGGTCACGTGAGCAATAATAATGTCACGTGAGCAGACATTCCATTTACATTTGAGTCATTTAGCAGACACTCTTATCCAGAGCGACTAGGATAAAGTGCCTTGCTCAAGTGCACATCAACCTAGTCGGCTTGGGGATTTGATCCAGCAAGCGACCTTTCGTTCACTGGCCCAACGCTCTTAACCGCTAGGCTACCTGCCGCCCCATTCCATAACTGCAGGTGGCAATAAATCACCAACCTTGGCATTATACCTGTTCAAACAACACCCTCCAGGTGGCAGTATACACCCTTTCAGTTTGTTTACCAACTCATAGAAGTAGGAGAAGAATAAAAATATACTACTTCAAAATGGAGATGACCTCAATGGTGCTGCCCGTGCTCTCACAGACACCATAATGGGAACGATACAATGTCTTAAGTGTCTGTGTGACCTGTACAGTGAATGTCTACCTGCCTACCTCCAGTGTTAATCTGCTAAATTGTAATTACTTTGCTACTATGGCCTATTTATTGCCTTACCTCCTCACGCCATTTGCACACACTATATATAGACTTTCTTTTTTTCCTATTGTGTTATTGACTGTACACTTGTTTATTCCATGTGTAACTCTGTGCTGTTGTTTGTGTCGCACTGCTTTGCTTTATCTTGGCCAGGTCACAGTTGTAAACGAGAACTTATTCTCAACTGGCCAACCTGGTTAAATGAAGGTGAAATAAAAAAAATTGAGGACTACAGGCTAACCATCCCTCTCCTCAGACTCTGTCCTCTCCTACTGGAGAGACCGAGTGGTTCAGTACTGTTTATGGAATCCAAGTCGCTTTGGATAAAAGTGTCTGCTAAATTACATACACTGAGTATACCACACATTAGGAACAGCTTCCTAATATTGAGTTGCCCACCCCCTTGCCCTCAGAACAGCCTCAATTTGTCAGAGCATTGACTCTACAAGGTGTCGAAAGTGTTCCACAGGGATGCTGGCCCATATTGTCTCAATGCTTCCCACAGTTGTGTCAAGTTGGCTGTATGTCCTTTGGTTGGTGGACCATTCTTGATACACACGGGAAAGTGTTGAGCGTGAAAAACTCAGAGAGAAAGAAAATGAAAAATAATAGAAAAGTTGAAAACTTAATTGTAAATACACAATGAGTAACAATAATGGGGTACTACTAGTACCGAGTTGATTTGCAAGGGTTTGAGGAAATTGAGGTAGATGTGTAGATAGTGCCTTCAGAAAGTATTCACATCCCTTGACTTTTTCCCCATTTTTTTTTTTTTTTTCTCCCCATTTTGTTGAATTTAAAATGAATTAAATTGAGATGTGTTGTCACTAGCCTACACACAATAATGTCAAAGAGGATTTTGAAAATATTTTTTTACTAATTAATTACAAATGAAAAGCTGAAATATCTTTAGTCAATAAGTATTCAACCACTGTTATGGCAAGCCTAAATAAGTAAAGGAGTAAAAATGTGCTGAGCAAGTCCAAATCAAATCAAAATGTATTTGTCACGTGCACCGAATACAACAGGTGTAGTAGACCTTACAGTGAAATGCTTACTTACAGGCTCTAACCAACAGTGCAAAAAAGGTGTTAGGTGAACAATAGGTAAGTAAAGAAATAAAACAACAGTAAAAAGACAGGCTATAAACAGTAGTGAGGCTATAAAAGTAGTGAGGCTACATACAGACACCGGTTAGTCAGGCTGATTGAGGCAGTGTGTACATGTGGATATGGTTAAAGTGACTATGCATATTTGATGAACAGAGAGTAGTAGTAGCGTAAAAGAGGGGTTGGCGGGTGGTGGGTGGTGGGACACAATGCAGATAGCCCGGTTAGCCAATGTGCGGGAGCACTGGTTGGTCGGCCCAATTGAGGTAGTATGTACATGAATGTATAGTTAAAGTGACTATGCATATATGATAAACAGAGAGTAGCAGCAGCGTAAAAGAGGGGTTGGGGGGGGGCACACAATGCAAATAGTCCAGGTAGCCATTTGATTACCTGTTCAGGAGTCTTATGGCTTGGGGGTAAAAATGGTTGAGAAGCCTTTTTGTCCTAGACTTGGCACTCCGGCACCGCTTTCCGTGCGGTAGTAGAGAGAACAGTCTATGACTGGGGTGGCTGGGGTCTTTGACAATTTTTAGGACCTTCCTCTGACACCGCCTGGTGTAGATCCTGGATGGCAGGCAGCTTAGCCCCAGTGATGTACTGGGCCGTACGCACTACCCTCTGTAGTGCCTTGCGGTCAGAGGCCAAGCAAATGCCGAACCAGGCAGTGATGCAACCGGTCAGGATGCTCTCGATGTTGCAGCTGTAGAAGGATCTCAAGACCCATGCCAAATCTTTTTAGTTTCCTGAGGGGGAATAGGCTTTGTCGTGCCCTCTTCATGACTGTCTTGGTGTGTTTGGACCATTCTAGTTTGTTGTTGATGTGGACACGAAGGAACTTGAAGCTCTCAACCTGCTCCATTACAGCCCCGTCGATGAGAATGGTGGCATGCTCGGTCCTTCTTTTCCTGTAGTCCACAATCATCTCCTTAGTCTTGGCTACGTTGAGGGATAGGTTGTTATTCTGGAACCACCCAGCCAGGTCTCTGAACTCCTCCCTATAGGCTGTCTTGTCATTGTCAGTGATTAGGCCTACCACTGTTGTGTCGTCTGCAAACTTAATGATGATTTCAGAGTTGTGCCTGGCCTTGCAGTCGTGGGTGAACAGGGAGTACAGGAGAGGACTGAACACGCACCTCTGGGGAGCTCCAGTGTTGAGGATCAGCGTGGCAGATGTGTTGCTACCTATTCTCACCACCTGGGGGCGGCCCGTCAGGAAGTCCAGGATCCAGTTGCAGAGGGAGGTGTTTAGTCCCAGGATCCTTAGCTTAGTGATGAGCTTTAAGGGTACTATGGTGTTGAACGCTGAGCTGTAGTCAATGAATAGCATTCTCACATAAGTGTTCCTTTTGTCCAGGTGGGAAATGGCAGTGTGGAGTGCAATAGAGATTGCATCATCTGTGGATCTGTTTGGGCGGTATGCAAATTGGAGTGGGTCTAGGGTTTCTGGGATAATGGTGTTGATGTGAGCCATTACCAACCTTTCAACGTAATTCATGGCTACGGACCTGAGTGCTACGGGTCTGTAGTCATTTAGGCAGGTTGCCTTTGTCGTCTTGGGCACAGGGACTATGCTGGTCTGCTTGAAACGTGTTGGTATTACAGACTCAATCAGGGACATGTTGAAAATGTCAGTGAAGACACCTGCCAGTTGGTCAGCACATGCCTGGAGCACACGTCCTGGTAATCCATCTGGCCCCGCAGCCTTGTGTATGTTGACCTGTTTAAAGGTCTTACTCACGTCGGCTACGGAGAGCATGATCACACAGTCGTCCGGAACAGCTGATGCTCTCAAGCATTCCTCAGTGTTGCTTGCCTCGAAGCGAGCATAGAAGTGATTTAGCTCATCCGGTAGGCTCGTGTCACTGGGCAGCTCGCGGCTGTGCTTCCCTTTGTAGTCTATAATACTTTGCAAGCCCTGCAACATAAGATGAGCGTCAGAGCTAGTGTAGTATGATTCAATCTTAGCCCTGTATTGACGCTTTTCCTGTTTGATGGTTCGTTGCAGGGCATAGCAGGATTTCTTGTAAGCTTCCGGGTTAGAGTCCCACACCTTGAAAGTGGCAGCTCTACCCTTTAGCTCAGTGCGAATGTTGCCTGTAATCCATGGCTTTTGGTTGGGGTATGTACGTACAGTCTGTCATGGCCGTTTAAAGGAGTGGACCAAGGTGCAGCGCGCTTGGAATACATCTTTTAATTCAACGAAGAACACTTAACAAACTAACAAACTAACAAACGAACCGTGAAGCCAACGTAGTGCTCACAGACAAGTAAACATGGACAACTACCCATCAAACCAACATGGAAAATGGCAACCTAAATAGGCTCCCCAATCAGAGACAACGATAAACAGCTGTCTCTGATTGGGAACCCACTCAGGCCACCATAAACCTACAACCCCTAGACAATACAAAATCCCCATAGATAACAAAAAACCCTAGAGAAGATAAAACCCTAGACAATACAAAAACTAAACAAACCACCCCTTGTCACACTCTGCCCTAACCAAATAATAAAGATAGCAAATATAACTCAAGTCAGGGCGTGACACAGTCACTGTGGGGACGAGTTCCTCAATGCACTTATTGATAAAGCCAGTGACTGATGTGGTGTATTCCTCAATGTCATCAGAAGAATCCCAGAACATGTTCCAGTCTGTGATAGCAAAACAGTCCTGTAGTTTAGTATCTGCTTCATCTGACACTTTTTTTTATAGACCGAGTCACTGGTGCTCCCTGCTTTAATTGTTGCTTGTAAGCAGGAATCAGGAGGATAGAGTTGTGGTCGGATTTTCCAAATGGAGGGCGAGGGAGAGCTTTGTGCGCGTCTCTGTGTGTGGAGTACAGGTAATCTAGAATTTTTTCCCCTCTGGTTGCACATTTAACATGTTGATAGAGATTTGGTAGAACTGATTTAAGTTTCCCTGCATTAAAGTCTCCGGCCACTAGGAGCGCCGCCTCTGGGTGAGTGGTTTCCTTATACAGCTGACTTATACAACAGTTTCCTTATACAGCTGACTGAGTGCCAGCATCTGTCTGTGGTGGTAAATAAACAGCCACGAAAAGTATAGCTGAAAACTTTAGGCAAGTAGTGTGGCCTGCAAATTATCAGAATATACTCTACTTCAGGCGACCAAAATCTAGAGACTTCCTTAGATTTCGTGCACCAGCTGTTTTTTACAAATATGCACAGACCGCCCTTTCCCTCGTCTTACCGGAGTGTGCTGTTCTATCTTGCCGGTGCAGCGTATATCCCGCTAGCTGAATATCCATGTCGTCATTCAGCCGCGATTCACGGTGAAACATAGGATATTGTAGTTTTTGATGTCCCTTTGTAGGATATTCGTGATCATACCTCGTCTAATTTATTGTCCAATGATTGCACGTTGGCGAGTAGTATTGATGGTAACGGCAGCTTTTCCACTCGCCTTCTCCGGTTCGTGACGATGCATCCGGCTCTTTGTACTCTGTACCAGCGTCGCTTCCTCTTGCAAATAACGGGGATGTCGGCCCTGTGGGGTGTTTGGAGAATGTCTTGTGTGTCCTCCTTGTTGTAGAGAAACTCTCAGTCTAATCCGAGGTGAGTGATCGCTGTCCTGATATCCAGAAGCTCAGTCTAATCCGAGGTGAGTGATCGCTGTCCTGATATCCAGAAGCTCAGTCTAATCCGAGGTGAGTGATCGCTGTCCTGATATCCAGAAGCTCAGTCTAATCCGAGGTGAGTGATCGCTGTCCTGATATCCAGAAGCTCAGTCTAATCCGAGGTGAGTGATCGCTGTCCTGATATCCAGAAGCTCAGTCTAATCCGAGGTGAGGGATCACTGTCCTGATATCCAGAAGCTCAGTCTAATCCGAGGTGAGTGATCACTGTCCTGATATCCAGAAGCTCAGTCTAATCCGAGGTGAGTGATCACTGTCCTGATATCCAGAAGCTCAGTCTAATCCGAGGTGAGTGATCACTGTCCTGATATCCAGAAGCTCAGTCTAATCCGAGGTGAGTGATCGCTGTCCTGATATCCAGAAGCTCAGTCTAATCCGAGGTGAGTGATCGCTGTCCTGATATCCAGAAGCTCAGTCTAATCCGAGGTGAGGGATCACTGTCCTGATATCCAGAAGCTCAGTCTAATCCGAGGTGAGTGATCACTGTCCTGATATCCAGAAGCTCAGTCTAATCCGAGGTGAGTGATCACTGTCCTGATATCCAGAAGCTCAGTCTAATCCGAGGTGAGTGATCACTGTCCTGATATCCAGAAGCTCAGTCTAATCCGAGGTGAGTGATCACTGTCCTGATATCCAGAAGCTCAGTCTAATCCGAGGTGAGTGATCACTGTCCTGATATCCAGAAGCTCAGTCTAATCCGAGGTGAGTGATCGCTGTCCTGATATCCAGAAGCTCTCAGTCTAATCCGAGGTGAGTGATCGCTGTCCTGATATCCAGAAGCTCTCAGTCTAATCCGAGGTGAGTGATCGCTGTCCTGATACCCAGAAGCTCAGTCTAATCTGAGGTGAGTGATCGCTGTCCTGATATCCAGAAGCTCTTTTTTTTGCCGTAAGATACGGTTGCAGAAACATTATGTACAAAATAAGTTACAAATAACGCGAAAAAACCCACATAGTAGCACAATTGGTTGGGCGCCCGTAAAACTGCTGCCATTTCTTCTGGTGCCATTTTTGAGTCACATAAGTCACATAATACGTTTCATGGACTCACTCTGCGTGCAATAATAGTGTTTAACATAATTTTTTTATGACTACCTCATCTCGGTACCCCACATATACAATTATCTGTTAGGTACTTTAGTCGAGCAGTGAATATCAAACACAGATTCAACCCCAAATACCAGGGAGGTTTTCTAATGCTTTGCACAGAAGGCCACCTATTAGTAGATGGGTAAAAATAAAGAAATCTGACAATGAATATCCCTTTGAGCATGGTGAAGTTAATTACTTCCTCCCAATCCCGGGTCCGGGAGCACCCCCATCAGTAAAAAAGCTGACTAGCATAGCCTAGCATAGCGTCACAAGTAAATAGTATCATCTAAATATCATTAAATCACAAGTCCAAGACACCAGATGAAAGATACACATCTTGTGAATCCAGCCATCATTTCTGATTTTTAAAATGTTTTACAGGGAAGACACAATATGTAAATCTATTAGCTAACCACGTTAGCAAAAGACACCACTTTTTTTACTCCACCATTTTCTTACTGCATCAGTAGCTATCACAAATTCGACCAAATAAAGATATAAATTGCCACTAACCAAGAAACAACTTCATCAGATGACAGTCTGATAACATATTTATTGTATAGCATATGTTTTGTTAGAAAAATGTGCATATTTCAGGTATAAATCATAGTTTACCATTGCAGCCACCATCACAACTCTCACCAAAGCAACTAGAATAACTACAGAGACCATCGTGTATTACCTAATTACTCATCATAAAACATTTCTTAAAAATACACAGCGTACAGCAAATGAAAGACACAGATCTTGTGAATCCAGCCAATATTTCAGATTTTCTAAGTGTTTTACAGCGAAAACACAATATAGCGTTATATTAGCTTACCACAATAGCAAACATCACAACAGCATTGATTCAAGCCAAAAATAGCGATAACGTATAAACCACCAAAATATATTAATTTTTTCACTAACCTTCTCAGAATTCTTCAGATGACAGTCCTATAACATCATATTACACAATGCATATAGAGTTTGTTCAAAAATGTGCATATTTAGCGGCACAAATCGTGGTTATACAATGAGAAAAGTAGCAAAGCTGCCCAGAAAATGTCGGGAGAAATCTTTGGAGAGGCACCTATTCTAATCAGTAACTAATCCTAAACTTGACTAAAAAATACAGGTTGGACAGCAAATGAAAGACAAATTAGTTCTTAATGCAATCGCTGTGTTACATTTTTAAAATTAACGTTATTTCAACATACAGCGTGCGTTAAAGCGAGGCTGCACTGAAATTAATGGCGGCTTATGCATTTGACATTTTTCAACAGAACAACGAATTATCAGCATAAATAGTTCTTACTTTTTGATGAACTCCCATCAGAATCTTGGGAAAGGTGTCATTTGTCCAAAAGAATCGTTGCTCGGTTGTAGAACGTCCTCTTCAACGTTGCAATTAGCAGTAAACATTAGCATTTGAGACAGAGATACCCAACTCCCTAGAACGCCACGAAAATAAATACCCGAAAATCGCAATATACTGACATAAACTGATATAATTCGGTTTAAAATAACAACATTATGATGTCTTTAAAGCCTATATCGAATAAAAACACAGCCGGAAATTTCTAAGAGCTATAACCGAAGGTTCTAGTACGATATGCCAAGGTCCTTCCGTGCGTCAGAGCGAAGAGGGAAAAGACCAGTACTTTTCTTCCCAAGCCATTTATAACCTTTCAGATCTACGTAGAGACTCCATTTCAAGTCTCCCTATTCGCTAACATCCAGGGGAAGGCGTATGCAGTGCATCTCAACCAATAGAAGACAGGCAGATTTATAAACAGATCTCAGAGCAGCTTGCAAAATTTTGCATTCTCACATCCACATAGGAAAATTGCTCTAAGTCCAGTTCTGTTTCACTCACAGATATAATTCAAACGGTTTTAGAAACTAGAGAGTGTTTTCTATCCAATAGTAATAATAATATGCATATTGTACGAGCAAGAATTGAGTACGAGGCAGTTTAATTTGGGAACGTAATTATTACAAAGTGCCAACAGCACCCCCTATTGAGAAAAGGTTAATTACACTTTTGATGGTGTATCAATACACTTAGTCACTATAAAGATATAGACATACTTCCTAACTCAGTTACCGGAGAGGAAGGGAACCACTCAGGGAGGCCAATGGTGACTTTAAAACAGTTACAAAGTTTAATGGCTGTAATAGCTGTCACGTTCCTGACCTGTTTTCCTTTTTCTTGTATTTATTTAGTTGGTCAGGGCGTGAGTTGGGTGGGTTTGTCTATGTTTGATTTTCTATGTTGGGATGTTTGTGTTCGGCGGGTATGATTCTCAATCAGAGACAGCTGTCAATCGTTGTCCCTGATTGAGAATCATACTTAGGCAGCCTGGGTTTCACGTGTGTTTTGTGGGTGAAGCTGGAGTCTCTTACCTCCCTCACTAGCTTTAAGCACCAGCTGTCAGAGCAGCTCACAGTTCACTGCACCTGTACATAGCCCATCTGTAAATAGCCCATCCAACTACCTCATCCCCATACTGTATTTATTTATTTATCTTGCTCCTTTGCACCCCAGTATTTCTACTTGCACATTCATCTTCTGCACATTTTACCATTCCAGTGTTTAATTGCTATATTGTAATTACTTCGCCACCATGGCCTATTTATTGCCTTACCTCTCTTATCCTATCTCATTTGCACTCACTGTATATAGACTTTTCTACTGTATTATTGATTGTATGTTTGTTTATTCCATGTGTAACTCTGTGTTGTTGTATGTGTCGAACTGCTTTGCTTTATCTTGGCCAGGTCGCAGTTGCAAAGAGAACTTGTTCTCAACTAGCCTACCTGGTTAAATAAAGGTGAAATAAAAAATAATAATATATATATATATATATAGACACCTACTAGTATATATTGACGCCTACTAGTATATATAGACGCCTACTAGTATATATAGACGCCTTCATGCAGTATGTTACCATATCTGTCTTCTGTCCGTGTTTTATTTGATGCGTTTATAGTGCAGGGTAATTCTTTTTTTACAAAGCATTAGCATTGACTTGGCAGTAAATAAGTGTTTGACAATGACCCTATGTCCAATTGTGGGAGCATACAATAATTAGCGCCACACACACACACTGTCCATTAGTTGCTGTGCAGGCCATGTTAATGGTGTACTCTCCAGTTTAACAGCAGCCCATTCTCATTCATTGTCAGCTGTAACAGTTATAAGAGAGATAATGATAACATTTTCTCCAGCCCGTTGCATGAAATGGACAGTTTCTGTAGATTCATGTCAAAATCTCAGAGGTAATACTGAAGCATATGCATTATATACACCTGCTCCCCCTCTCTTTTTTTGCCTGTCTCTCTATGTCACCTCTCCCTCTCTCTTCTGCTCCCTCTCTCTTCTGCTCCCTCTCTCTTTCCTGCTTTCTCTCTCTTCTGCTCCCTCTCTTCTGCTCCCTCTCTTCTGCTCCCTCTCTTCTGCTCCCTCTCTTCTGCTCCCTCTCTTCTGCTCCCTCTCTTGTGCTTCCTCTCTCCTCTGCTCCCTCTCTCTTCTGCTCCCTCTCTCATCTGTTCCCTCTCTTCTGCTCCCTCTCTTCTGCTCCCTCTCTTCTGCTCCCTCTCTTCTGCTCCCTCTCTTGTGCTTCCTCTCTCCTCTGCTCCCTCTCTCTTCTGCTCCCTCTCTTATCTGTTCCCTCTCTCTCCCTCTCTTTCTCTCTTCTGCTCCTTCTCTCTTCTGCTCCTTCTCTCTTCTGCTCCTTCTCTCTTCTGCTCCTTCTCTCTTCTGTTCCCTCTCTCTTCTGTTCCCTCTCTCTTCTGTTCCCTCTCTCTTCTGTTCCCTCTCTCTTCTGTTCCCTCTCTCTCCCTCTCTTTCTCCCTATCTCTCTCTCTCTCTTC
The DNA here is from genome assembly GCF_016432855.1 of Salvelinus namaycush. Taxonomy (NCBI): domain Eukaryota; kingdom Metazoa; phylum Chordata; class Actinopteri; order Salmoniformes; family Salmonidae; genus Salvelinus; species Salvelinus namaycush. Next base: position 26,578,225 of record NC_052324.1, read on the forward strand.
TGCTCCCTCTTTTATGCTCCCTCTCTTTTCTGCTCATCTCTCTCTCTCTTCTGCTCCCTCTCTCTTCTGCTCATCTCTCTCTCTCTCTTCTGTTCCCTCTCTCTCTCCCTCTCTCTCCTCTGCTCCCTCTCTCTTCTGCTCCCTCTCTCTTCTGCTCCCTCTCTCTTCTGCCCCATCTCTCTCTTCTGCCCCATCTCTCTCTTCTGCTCCATCTCTCTCTTCTGCTCCCTCTCTTTTCTGCTCCCTCTCTCTCCTGCTCATCTCACTCTCTCTCTTCTGCTCCCTTTCTCTCTCTCTTCTGCTCCCTCTCTCTTCTGTTCCCTCTCTCTCCCTCTCTTTCTCTCTTCTGCTCCCTATCTCTCTCTCTCTCTTCTGCTCCCTCTTTTCTGCTCCCTCTCTTTTCTGCTCATCTCTCTCTCTCTTCTGCTCCCTCTCTTTTCTGCTCATCTCTCTCTCTCTTCTGCTCCCTCTCTTCTGCTCCCCCTCTCTCCTCTGCTCCCTCTCTTCTGCTCCCTCTCTTTTCTGCTCCCTCTCTCTCTCTCTCTCCCTCTCTCTCTCTCTCTCCCTCTCTCTCTCTTCTTCTCCCTCTCTCTCGCTCCTGCTCCCTCTCTCTCGCTCCTGCTCCCTCTCTCTCGCTCCTGCTCCCTCTCTCTCGCTCCTGCTCCCTCTCTCGCTCCTGCTCCCTCTCTCGCTCCTGCTCCCTCTCTCGCTCCTGCTCCCTCTCTCGCTCCTGCTCCCTCTCTCGCTCCTCCTCCCTCTCTCGCTCCTCCTCCCTCTCTCTCGCTCCTCCTCCCTCTCTCTCGCTCCTGCTCCCTCTCTCTCGCTCCTGCTCCCTCTCTCTCTTCTGCTCCCTCTCTCTCTCCTGCTCGCTCTCTCTCTCCTGCTCGCTCTCTCTCTCCTGCTCGCTCTCTCTGCCTCTCTCTCCCTTTTTCTAACTCTTGCTCCCTCTCTCTCTTTCACCACTTGAAGCTAGGATTTCCCTCCTAGCATTTCATTCGCTCTTCCGATTGTCCATCAACTTCTGTCTGAACCGTATGTCTGCTATCCTTGCATCGTAGCGCAGCAGGGGAAAAGGGTTTCGTAGCTGTAGCACATTCACAGATCGATTTGTAGCCAGTAATCTAAAACCATTTATATATTTTATTAATATGAGATGAAAGACGAGTTCCTAATGAGTTCAGGAAGCCAAGCTAGAGCTCTGTGTGACGTTCAGTCCTCTTGACTTTTTTCACATTGATGAGGAAAAAAACAATTTATTACATTTTAAAATAAGGCTGTAAATTAACAAAAATGTTGGTACATTATCATTTCTACATACTTTATCTGGTTTTAGTCATCTAGCTTTTATTTTGGTGATTGTTAGTTCTCAAAGACTATGGTCTTATAGAACTGGTCGGTCCCTGGATGGGAGACCAGATGCTGCTGGAAGTGGTGTTGGAGGGCCAGTAGGAGGCAGTCTTTCTTCTGGTAAAAAAAAAAGATCTCAATGCCCCAGGGCAGTGATTGGGGACATTGCTCTGTGCAGGTACCATCTTTCGGATGCGACATTAAACGGGTGTCCTGATTATCTGTGGTCACTGAAGATCCCATGGGACTTGTAATAGTTGGGGTGTTAACCCCGGTGTCCTGGCTAAATTCCCAATCTGGGGAGGGACATAATTATTAATATCTTTTTAAACACTCCAAACAGCCTACCCGACCGCTCTTAGGCATGGTCCTATAGCACACTGTTGCCTCGTTTTGTATCACATTCCAATGATAGAACTTGGGGGGACAAATATGAAATTTCAGAAATTTGGGGGGGCATGTCCCCAGTGAAAGTTGCGCCCCTGCCTGTAGCTATTCCCCAGATCCTTGCTGTAAATGAGAATATGTTTTCATTCAACTTACCTGGTAAAATAAGGGTTAAATGAATTCAATAAATAAATGTACAGTACTGTCACGTTCCTGACCTGTTTTCTCTTGTTTTTGTATGTGTTTAGTTGGTCAGGGCGTGAGTTGGGGTGGGCATTCTATGTTATGTGTTTCTATGTTTAGGTTCATTGTCATTTAGCCTGATATGGTTCTCAATCAGGGACAGGTGTTTTACGTTTCCTCTGATTGAGAACCATATTAAGGTATGTTGTTCACACTGTTTGTTTGTGGGTGGTTGTCTTCCGTGTTTGTGTCTGTGCACCACACGGGACTGTTTCGTTTGTTGGTTCGTTTGTGTAGTCTGTACCTGTTCATGCGTTCTTCGTGTTTATGTAAGTTCTCTCGTTCAGGTCTGTCTACATCGTTTATTTGTTTTTTAGTTTGTTGAAGTATTTTCGTGTTTCGTCATTACTTTAATAAATTCATTATGTCATATCACAACGCTGCGCTTTGGTCCAATCCCTACTCCTCCTCTTCTTCCGAAGAGGAGGAGGACAACCGTTACAAGTACAATATGATTGTAGCTGCACTCAGGGGAATATTGGGGGATACAGACACAGTGGGGAATATTGGGGGATACAGACACAGTGGGGAATATTGGGGGATACAGACACACTGGGGAATATTGGAGGATACAGACACACTGGGGAATATTGGGGGATACAGACACAGTGGGGACTATTGGGGGATACAGACACACTGGGGAATATTGGGGGATACAGACACAGTGGGGACTATTGTGGGATACAGACACACTGGGGAATATTTGTGAATACAGACACACTGGGGAATATTGTGGGATACAGACACACTGGGGAATATTGGAGGATACAGACACACTGGGGAATATTGGAGGATACAGACACACTGGGGAATATTGGGGGATACAGACACACTGGGGAATATTGGAGGATACAGACACACTGGGGAATATTGGGGGATACAGACACACTGGGGAATATTGGGGGATACAGACACACTGGGGAATAGCCTACATGTTTAAATGCCGGTGCATTTCTCATATTCACCTGCTTTCTGGATGTTGTATATACAGACAGTATGTATAGGGGCGGCAGGTAGCCTAGTGGATAGATCGTTGGACTTGTAACCTAAAGGTTGCAAGATCCAATCCCCGAGCTGACAAGGTTAAAATCTGTCGTACTGCCCCTGAACAGGGCAGTTAACCCACTGCCGTCATTGAAAATAAGAATTTGTTCTTAACTGACTTGCCTAGTTAAATAAAGGTAACATATAAAATAGTTGCTGATTAGCCGGTTAGACTCATTTGAAGCAGACAACTTTAAAACATTTTTTTATATTAAACTAGGCTACTTTTCATTTAACATGTTCAATTCACTAGTCCTTCGAGCCCTCTGCCGCTAGAAAGAGAGTCTTTCAGTCACAAAGCGAGCGATAACAGGGAAACGCAGTCTACTGTTCGTCCCGCCTCCCAGTAATATTTGTATGTGATGTGGTTGGTTGCAGTCAAATTTCTTTACATGGAGGAGGGAGAGAGCGCATGATGCTCGTGAATTTGCACGTCCCATGTAATGTAAGTGGTAATAATCACTGAAGGAACAATAGGTAGTGGAAAGCCTCATTCGGTTCCAAATATCATAATTAGGGCCCTCCAGTAATCCAGGCATTAAAACAGAATTCAACAATATTAAAACATTTATTGACGTTAGTACGGAATCAATCAATGTATAAAACAGTTATTCATTTGCCAAAGTTTATCATAAGACATGAACAGAATGCATCAGTGATTCATTTTTCATGCAACTTTCTGAAGAGGCAAGGAGAATGCCCCTGTCTACCACTTTGTGTAGCCCAGGTATTCCTAAACTGGGGTACACGTATCCCCAGGAGTACACGCAATGCCTTCGGGGTATGTCAAATAAAATTGCGATTCACATTTAAAAAAAAAATATATATATATATTTTAAATTACAATTTCTTCACATTTTCAAACAGTACATTTCTATTTTCCAACGGGGCTATACGTAGATTTGGGTGATGTTTTTTTCTCACCTGAGTAGCCTCGTTTCACTGCCAAAAATTAAATTAAACCATCTATTGTTCATCGAAATTGTCACACCCTGATCTGTTTCACCTGTCTTTGTGATTGTCTCCACCCCCCTCCAGGTGTCGTGTCACGTTCCTGACCTTATTTCCTTTGTTTTAGTCTTTGTTTAGTTGGTCAGGACGTGAGCTGGGTGGGTATATTCCATGTCATGTGTTTTCATTGGTTTAGGGTTGTCTAACTAGCCTGATATGGTTTTCAATCAGAGGCAGGTGTTTTACGTTGTCTCTGATTGGGAACCATATTAAGGTAGGCTGTTCTCACTGTTTGTTTGTGGGTGATTGTTCCTGTTCGTTGCGTTCTTTGTTTTCTAGATTCACATGTTCAGGACTGTAGTATCGTTGGTTTCGTTTTGTTTATTGTTTTTGTTCGTGTTTAATAAGTATTCGAATAAATATGGATACATACCACGCTGCAATTTGGTCCTCCTCTCCTTCAACCAACGACGAGAGTCGTTACATGTCGCCCATATTCCCCATTATCCCCTGTGTATTTATACCTGTGTTCTCTGTTTGTCTGTTGCCAGTTTTTTTTTCTCGTCAAGCCTACCACAGTTTTCCCCTCTGCTCCTGTCTCTCGATTATTCCTGTTTCCTAGTTTTCCCGTTGTTGACCATTCTGTCAGCCCTGACCCTGAGCCTGCTTGCCGTCCTGTACCTTTGCCCCACCTTTCTGGATTACTGACCTCTGCCTGCCCTTGACCTGCCTTTTGCCTGCCCCTGTTTGATTAATAAACTGTTGTTACTTCGACGTTGCCTGTATCTGGGTCTTACCTGAAACGTGATAGAAATAATAACACTATGTCAAATACAGGTAGCCTAGTCAAATAATTAACATACAATCACATTAACCGTTACTCTCTCACGGGAAACCTTCACTTTGCGCAGATATTTAGAAACAAAACATGACAATTTGAAAAATAAGCCACGGTAGTTTTTAGAGTGAGAATAAAGACAACTTTCAAGTAGTAAGACATGTATAACAGATACCATTAATAAGAAGGGGATAGAAGCGTCTTATATGGTGAGCTACCGAGTGACTAGGACAGGCAAGCTCTTTACTATATTGGAGGACTTAATTCTTCCTGCTGCCGCAGATATGGCTGGTACAATGCTGGGGGATGAGGCCAAAAAAACTATACAGACAATGCGTATCAGTGACATGGCAGGAGATGTTTTGAAACAAGTACTGATTCACATACAAGCCAGTGAATTCTATGCGTTACAGCTGGATGAGTCAACAGACGTGGTGGGCCTGGCACAGCTCCTGGTATATGTCCGTTACATTTATGGGGGTCAATTAAGGAAGACATCCTCTTCTGCAAACCACTGGAAACCAGGACAACATGAGAGGATATCTTAAAGTACTGGACAGCGTTGTGACATCAAATGGACTTTGGTGGTCAAGATGTGTTGGTATCTGTACTGATGGCGCAAAAGCCATGACAGGGAGACATGGAGGAGTGGTAAGGCGCTTGCAAGTAGTTGCTCCCGACGCCACTTGGGTACACTGCAGCATCCACCGAGAGGCTTTTGCTACTAAGGGAATGCCTGGCAGCTTGAAAGACGTTTTGGACACTACAGTGAAAATAGTAAACTTTGTTAAAGCAAGGCCTCTGAACTATTTTCTGCATTATGCAATGATATGGGCAGCGACCATGTAACACTTTTACAACATGCAGAAGTGCGCTGGTTATCAAGGTTTAAAGTATTGACACGTTCTTTTGAATTGAGAGACGAGCTTAAAGATTTCTTTACTGACCATAATTTTCACTTGTCTGACCGCTTGCGTGATGACGAGTTTCTCACACGACTGCCCTATCTGGGTGGTGTTTTTTCTCGACTGAATGATTTGAATCTAGGATTAATTTTCAATGAACAAATAAGGTTTTATAAGTAAGATGGTTAAATAAAGAGCAAAATGATTGATTATTATTATATTATTATTTGTGCCCTGGTCCTATAAAAGCTCTTTGTCACTTCCCACGAGCCGGGTTGTGACAAAAACTCACACTCATTCTTATGTTTAATAAATGTGTCATATAGTGTGTGTGTGGCAGGCTTACAATGATGGCCAAAAACAACATTTGAGAGCGCGCTGACCCTGGTGCTAGAGGGGGTACGCAGCTGGAGGTTGAATGTTTGAAGGGGTACGGGACTATAAAACGTTTGGAAACCACTGGTGTAGCCTAACCGTAGGCAATGATGAAACCACTGGTGTAGCCTAACCGTAGGCAATGATGAAACCACTGGTGTAGCCTAACCGTAGGCAATGATGTGAATGAAAACAGTCTTCTGGGAGTTGGAAATGCTTTCCCAAAAACCTCAATTAAATCTAACTACAAAGTAACCTATGCTACCTGGTCGAATGAACATGATTATTTTCGTCAATCCAGTGGGTAGTTGTTTTGCGATCTCTACTATCACATGAGCTACAAAAACACAGCTAAACAACAGCCTCTTGCTAGGTGCACACTTGAATGAAAGGGTAACTACACACAAAAATCTAAATTTCTCACATTTTTCCCTGACCTCAAAAGTGGTCTTCTTATGTGGTTAAAGCATTTTTGTGGACTTGGAACATCCAATGTTGTCCGTTTTCTATTACAAAAGTGTGATTTTGAGAGCAAAAATCTGGAAAAACAAAACCTTTCATGATAATGTGGGCTATGTACTGCATTTTTCAGTTTTGAGGCAATTCATACTGTATCCTGCATTAAAACTGTAAATGAGACTCTAAAAAAACTCTAAAAGACTCTAAAAAAAACATTTTATGTTCGCTTACTTAGAAAATAGTCCTGATCATATAGGCCTAGACCTAGACAAAACCCAAAACAACTAAGAATACACTGAATTCAACATTTTCAGTAATTTACATTTTAAAGCCATGTCTTTCTACATTGTACCAAAATATTTCCAATACCTACAGTATCTACCCCAGCTATGAATTATGGCAAGGTAAGAGGCTACCCCTCTACCTCAGCTCTCTTTCCGTATAAATACAAACTGTACCAGTCCTGCTCAGGTCCTCACCTGTCACTCCCTCTATTTCCTCCTGCATCATCTCTAAGCATGAGCTCCCGTCTGACTAACCAATGGAACAGGCGTATCTTTCCCTGTCCCTGGCTCTGTCAAACACCTGCACAACTCGGATTCTCTGCTGCTCATACAGGCCATCTGGATAAGTGTGCGTGTGTGTTTGTTAATATAAGTCTTGAAAGCATCTGGCCCTCTCCTAAGTCCTGAGGTTGTCACCTGCCCCGCGGCCCACCTCCACCTCTAATCATTAGGCCCTGCCATGACGCAACCACATGCCCAGAGGGGGTGAGAGCAGAGGGGGCTGCTGGCTTCAGGCAAGCCCCAGGCTTTTCCGACTTATGTCGACACTGATGAGGCTGAGGGGAAGCGGTGTGGATTTGAGCTGTATATGAAAGGAAGGGATATGAGAGGGTGAAATAATGTATCACTGTCTCTATGGGTGGTTGAACACACTTGTTTCACTCGTTCACTCTCTCTCTCACTCACTCACTCACTCAGAGCGTATGCCTTTGTTTCTCCTTCATAACAGAGTGTACTGTCAGACGATAAGATCTATCTACCACGGCATGTTCTATAGAATCCATGGGTAAATAGATATAATCTCTCAGTAAATGTACCCTGTCTCAGAGGACATTTTCTCCTAAGTCAAGACATGCTCAGTCCTCCCAGCTTTATGGTAATATCTAATATTAGCATATATATAGTGCTGCACTGTAACACACTATTTATTCAACTGAGTTTTTTATCTCCTTGAATTGAATTTAAGGGTGCAATTTTAAGAGTGAAGTGGCGAGGAAGTGATGGTAGCTATTTAAAATCCACGATCAGATCATTTTTTTCATAGAAGCACCTGCTGTTAAGTCTTGGTTCAGTCAACTGTCATGATAGAAACTTTTGTATTTGGCAAGTTTCACAATTTGTGTGTTAGAAACATAAAAGTTAGATGTTTCAACTGACTGTGTTGTCTTTGAGGTAGAGGATGAAAGGGAGTACACACACGTCATGTGCTTTTAATGGACAGTGGCGCCATTTTCATTGGTATACTCCTCTTAACTGTGATGTACAGCGTCTTAGCAGTGTCCAGGGTTGGCCAGACTGGTAATAGTCCCAGGATTAACATTAAAGACCTGCCTTTCTAATCAACACAAACACGATCAATATCCTCTCAAAGAAATACAAGGTTGGAGAAACTGAAGGCTTGAGAAATGTCCCTGCCGACAGAAAAGTCAACTTGATTTCCTGTTGGTTATTAAAGAGCTCTGTGCTCTAGTCAGCTCTTTGTCCATGAACACTGATCATGTCAACAGAGAATGGAGGTGGTTCTCTCTAAACTGCTATTCATTACATTTTACATTTGAGTAATTTAGCAGATGCTCTTATCCAGAGCGACTTACAGTTAGTGCATTTATCTAGGTGGGAAAACCACATCACAGTCATAGTAAGTATATTTTTCCTCAATAAAGCTAGGGGGGGTATTATTTAAGGTACTATTTGAAGAGGTAGGGTTTCAGATGTTTACAGAAGATGGGCAGGGGTCAAGAAGATGGTTCTGAGAGAGATAGCGACAGTTGGTCAGAGACAACACACTCAAGTGTTTTTGGAAAGAAAAGAAAGAAGGGATATCGGTCTGTAGTTATTGACGTCAGAGGAGTCGGTTGGTTTCTTGAGGAAGGGAGCAACTTGGGAGATTTTGGTCAGGGATGAGGGAAGTGAGGAATGGGAGAAGGTCTCCAGAGATGGTCTGGAGGAGGGAGGAGGGGATGGGGGCACGCCGGCAGAGGGATAGGAGGAGGGGATGGGGGCACGCCGGCAGAGGGATAGGAGGAGGGGATGGGGGCACGCCGGCAGAGGGATAGGAGGAGGGGATGGGGGCACGCCGGCAGAGGGATAGGAGGAGGGGATGGGGGCACGCCGGCAGAGGGATAGGAGGAGTAAATGCTCTAAAGGCTATGGACTATACAGTACTCTGACATGGATAAATATAGCACAAGTAGACGTTACCCAAGGGGAGATCTAGGATCAGCTTATCCTCTTTAACTCAATGCTCTGCCTTAACATTCGGTATGTTGGTTTGCATAGGGAAAATAGCTATGAGTGTCATTCTGAAATGCATTTCATCACTGCATGAATAATGTCTATTAGGACCAATCGCTCCATGGTCCACAAACCACCAATTTATAGCAGCTACATGCTGATGCACACCATAGCCTTTGTGCCAGAACTTTTACCAGACAATCAGCTGCATCCCAGTATACTACAACGGCGAGGTGAGGGCTGATTGTGCCAGACTGAAGGTCTATGGAGGTCTATGGAGGGGACAGGGAACAGGGAGTGATGAGGTGAATAGAACTCCTGTACACCATTGATTGTGCTTCTCTACAGACAGTGTGGTGTAATGATAGCCTTTGCTTTGTGATGAGAAGGGCAGAAATGGCTGGTTTTACTCCGAAGTAGCGGAGTTTGATGTCCCTCTGTTTGACACTTTACAAAGCACTATTGATCCTCCGGGAATAGGCCTATAAGAATCTACTCCTATTCATCTCTAAGCTGTGATAAACTGTAGTGTGTTTGACTGCTGTGACTCTAACAAGCACACTTACAGTACACATGCGCACAATCTCCTAGGGAACTAAGGGCTGAGGGCATGGTGTAAATGACAGGCACTTTTCGCTTTGTGAATCATAAGATCAATCACCGTAGCAACGCTCGCCCATGCAGATTCTACCCTACGCTGGTATCATCAGGGTTGATGACACTGGTAGATTGGAGATGTTTGTGTGGATGGGCTGTTGTCAGATTTCCCTCAGTGTGTCTTTGGTCCGAGCTGCAGGGTAAAACCCTATCTTTATATCCAGAGTCGATGGTCCAAAGCGGACGGTAGTTGATCTCTAGTGTGTAACAGGGAGAGATGGGGATACTATCTCAGGGATGTTTAAGTTTGGAAATTGACTAGGGGTGAAGTGGAGATACTGATCTTGGGCTGAATTTCAACTTTTCAGTAAAAAACCGCACCAAGCTCCCAACCCTGGCTTAGTTGTTGATAGATGGTAGAATCATCTCAATTTGTATTTTATATGATCAATTTAAAATGTAAATACTTTGCTTTTTTTTAAAAATAGGGCCATTGCTTTTTTTTTTCTGTTGAAGAACTGTAATTCCATTTGTAGTACTCAGGTGTCACTAAAACTAAAGTCCTTTATGGATTCATTGGGTTGCTGTTAAAGAATTACCAGTAGCACTAATCAAACTGTGAGGGAGTCAAAGTGCTCATAGCAAAGTAAGCTGAGCTCCATTGGCTCCCCAGTGAGCTGTGAGCTGTGTTTGTTCCCGATGTGTGAATGTGACCTTTCTGTCACACAGGGCCTGGGGTGCCCCTGGTCTGTTTACAACAACATGAAACAATGACAGCAGCCTCCCTGCTCCACCAGCTCTGCTCTACACGGTGAGGGACAAGAGAAACACTCACAGACAGAAAACAGAGGAGAGGAAGAAAGAAACACTCACAGACAGAAAACAGAGGAGGAGAGGAAGAAAGAAACACTCACAGACAGAAAACAGAGGAGAGGAAGAAAGAAACACTCACAGACAGAAAACAGAGGAGGAGAGGAAGAAAGAAACACTCACAGACAGAAAACAGAGGAGGAGAGGAAGAAAGAAACACTCACAGACAGAAAACAGAGGAGGAGAGGAAGAAAGAAACGCTCACAGACAGAAAACAGAGGAGAGGAAGAAAGAAACGCTCACAGACAGAAAACAGAGGAGGAGAGGAAGAAAGAAACACTCACAGACAGAAAACAGAGAAAACAGAGGAGGAGAGGAAGAAAGAAACACTCACAGACAGAAAACAGAGGAGGAGAGGAAGATAGAAACACTCATGGAAAGGAAAGGAAAGAGAGAAACACAGCATCGTGGGTAGTCAAGTGGCCAGAGGAATGGTTGTGTCATCACGGACAGCTACCCACTTTGATAGGACATGCACGCACACACACGTCAGCAGGGCAAGGTTCTCTCGCTGGGTAGATGAGGGGGTGCTAGGTGGCCAGTCAATGCACCCACACAGGTTACGGGTAGTCTCTCTCCCACACACACACACTGGCTTACACACACACACACACACACACACACTTCCGCCTCCCTGAGAGGGGTTAGCGGAGCTCAAGAGGCAGTTGAAGTTAGAAAGATGAAATGTAAACAAAGAGTTCTACCATTGTTGTAAAGTTCAGTATTGGGAGGAGGTGTGTGTGTGTGATGGGGGCAATACTGTAGACAGGCCAATGTCAGAAAACAACTGGTTAAACGTACCAGGAGCTGTGCATGCTAGCTTAACTATATTCAAATTAGAGGTCATCACGGATCGACCTGTACCTGAATACCCGAGACCCGATCCAGGACCCGAGCGGGTCAAGAGCCAGGATTCAAAATAATGTCACAGGTCTGTGTTGTATCTGAAGTGATTGTCACGGGTCTCGGGTATGTTTAATTTGAACTGATATGTCCAGAAGGGACCGTACAGATCCGAACGGCACTGTTGCAGTAGAGAGAGGGAGTGAGAAATGTGATAATTTATGCTGCTGCTCTTACTTTTCACGAGAGTGGAGCATGGCACGTGTAGCTTGTTGTTGACCAATCATAAGTCATGAAAGTGACAATAGGCTACAGTCGTAAAGCCTCACTCCATTTGTGGCAAAAGTTAAGAGATATTTAATCAATGGAAGATGGAATTAAAATGACGGAATTAAAAGTTAAAGGAGAAGGATAGGATAGAATGACCAAGAGCCAACAGTTAGGCTGCTACTTAATATTATGAATGGAGTTTTTTTTTTTTTGTAACTTTAGGATGAGAAGGCGCATGCTACACTGCAGCCAAGATAACTAGCTTAATTAGCTTCTCCCGGTTTGATGAAGTCCAAGACAGGTAATACATAATCATATTTGATGATAAATAACCTAGCTATGGCAGTTCTTAGTCTACTATAGCGTGAGTCGCCTTGGTTGGTTGCTGTCTGTCGTCCCTCCCTCCTGCCTGCTCCCCATGTCACTCCCTCACAGTACGGCCCCTCCACCGCCTGATAGAGCGGCACCTCTCTCTCCCTACCTCTCTCTCCCTCCTCACACGCTTTATCAGCTCCGGTTAGTAAAGTAGCTTAAAAACGGACTTTTCTGCTGCTTCCCTTACTCTGACCGGGTGTGGATCCGATGAGGTCTATACGGAACGGGTCTAGTTGTCCTCGGGTCTGTTCAAAATGGGTCTCTATATTTTATTTATTTATTTATGCTTATGGGGTCCAGGTGGGAAAGCCACTGGTCTATTTCGGAACGAGTCCAACTTTTTTGACCCGTGAAGACCTTTAAATAATATATTCTACAAAATGTTGCTTACTGTTTTCCACGTTTAAAAAACAAACAAATGTGCATTTTAAATGGACATATACTGTAGGCTACATGCAAATCATGTGGCATACTGTTTCTATTACTGCAGGGTAGATGGAGTTTATAGTGTACCTAGCTTGTATTTATTCCAAATCGATAGTTTATAGTGTACCTAGCTTGTATTTATTCCAAATCGATAGTTTATAGTGTACCTAGCTTGCATTTATTCCAAATCGATAGTTTATAGTGTACCTAGCTTGCATTTGTTCCAAATCGATAGTTTATAGTTTACCATTTATTCCAAGGCGATAGTTTATAGTGTACCTAGCTTGCATTTATTCCAAGGCGATAGTTTATAGTGTACCTAGCTTGCATTTGTTCCAAATCGATAGTTTATAGTTTACCATTTATTCCAAGGCGATAGTTTATAGTGTACCTAGCTTGCATTTTTTCCAAGGTGATAGTTTATAGTGTACCTAGCTTGCATTTAGTCCAAATCGATAGTTTATAGTGTACCTAGCTTGCATTTACTTCAAGGCGATAGTTTATAGTGTATCTAGCTTGCATTTTTTCCAAGGCGATAGTTTATAGTGTACCTAGCTTGCATTTATTCCAAGGCGATAGTTTATAGTGTACCTAGCTTCTATTTACTCCAAGGCGATAGTTTATAGTGTACCTAGCTTCTATTTACTCCAAGGCGATAGTTTATAGTGTACCTAGCTTGCATTTTTTCCAAGGCGATAGTTTATAGTGTACTTATATGCAAGTTGAGACAATATCCTTTCCCCCTCCCCCAATACAATCTATACTCTACTTTCCCCAAATAACAGCTTTTCTCCCGGACATAAAAATAGAAGTAGCCGATGCCAATGGGCTACATCGACACTGAAAAGCCAATTCAAAGGGGGAAATATAGCATGTATGTCAACTCTTCTATGTATGTGCATGTGTGTGGGAGTGTAGGTGTGTGTTTGTGGGAATGTGTGTGTGTGTGTGTGTGTGTGTGTGTGTGTGTGTGTGTTTGTGGGAGTGTAGGTATGTGTGTGTGTTTGTGGAAGTGTAGGTGTGTGTGTGTTTGTGGGAGTGTAGGCGTGTAGGCGTGTGTGTGTTTGTGTATATGAATGGGAGAGTGAGAGAAGAGTGAGGGATGGATGGTGAATATGTGTAAGAGGGTGAGAGAAGAGTGAGGGATGGATGGTGAATATGTGTAAGAGGGTGAGAGAAGAGTGAGGGATGGCTGGTGAATATGTGTAGGAGGGTGAGAGAGAATGGCTGTGTGGATGCATAGGGTATACGTTGGGCGGGAATGAATGAGAACGGAGGAGCAAGTCGATGGATGGATGGATGTAAGTGAGTCAGAGGTAGGGAGGGTGGGAAAAGACGTAGAAATCAACCAATCCTCCGCCGATAACACAATGAAACAGTCAAATGCTTTATTATCTAAATGTTGAAAGTGTGTGGGTGACGTAGAGAAACAAAATGGTGCAGGTTGAGGCCATGTGGCGGAGAGTGATGCAGGCGTTGGAGATGGGGGTGTGAGCATGTGGGTCTGGGCAAGTGTGATGTTGTGGATGTTTGTGTGTGTCTATATGTTTTGTATTCTAAAAAAAATAAGTTTATAGTGTACCTAGCTTGCATTTACTCCAAGGCGATAGTTTATAGTGTACCTTGCTTGCATTTACTCCAAGGCGATAGTTTATAGTGTACCTAGCTTGCATTTACTCCAAGGCGATAGTTTATAGTGTATCTAGCTTGCATTTACTCCAAGGCGATAGTTTATAGTGTACCTAGCTTGCATTTACTCCAAGGCGATAGTTTATAGTGTACCTAGCTTGCATTTTCTCCAAGGCGATAGTTTATAGTGTACCTAGCTTGCATTTACTCCAAGGCGATAGTTTATAGTGTATCTAGCTTGCATTTACTCCAAGGCGATAGTTTATAGTGTACCTAGCTTGCATTTACTCCAAGGCGATAGTTTATAGTGTACCTAGCTTGCATTTACTCCAAGGCGATAGTTTATAGTGTACCTAGCTTGCATTTACTCCAAGGCGATAGTTTATAGTGTACCTAGCTTGCATTTACTCCAAGGCGATAGTTTATAGTGTACCTAGCTTGCATTTACTCCAAGGCGATAGTTTATAGTGTACCTAGCTTGCATTTACTCCAAGGCGATAGTTTATAGTGTACCTAGCTTGCATTTACTCCAAGGCGATAGTTTATAGTGTATCTAGCTTGCATTTTCTCCAAGTCGTTTTTTTATTACAATATGGAAACATTCATGTACTTTCGCCACCTCAGTCTTTTCAAATCAATACTAAGTGTCCATTGGAGTTCTCTTTCTATATTACTGCTCTTCCATGAAGCTACCATCAGGCCGTCATCAGGACTATACACAGGCAGATACTCATTCTAGTAGTGAGCTGAAATGATTGTTCCGGAAAAATAGCTTTCATGAGAATCATCCCACTTTAACAGGCGCTCAGATTGCTTCTGTATCAGTTTACGAGCGTTATCAGGAAGCCCTAAAGCTATTCTGAGTGCTCTAATAAAAACCTCTTCATGAACGGACTGATGTAGACAATTCAACTGCTGCAAATATAGCAGCTTTCCACTCTTCTTCCGTTGGTGTAGTTGTATTTGTGACAGGCACGGTGGGAAAGAGAAGCAGTCGTTCAGGGCTTTGAGGTGCTGACACATGCACAGACGCACAACCGGCTTCAATGATCCATGAGCTGTGTGTTTGTATGTGTTAGTGTTGTCAGGATACCTGATTTTTGATTTCGATACCAGGTTTAGTATCATGATACCAAAACGATACTCAATACAAAAATGATACACAATACTGAAACGATACCACAGCCCAAAAAAAAAGGTATTAGCTAAAGTCACAGAATAACCAGTGGGCTTTATTTTTTTAAACATTGAACAATATGTTGATAACTGGTAGAACAAAAAAAATAAAGAATATGTTCTATTCTATTTTCATAAAAAAAAAAAAATTAAACATAATTTTTCAAAATGTTCCAAATTCAAAACCATATCCAATGACATCTAAACTCTTTTCAAATGTAATTTCATACATATCAGGCTTCATTTGCTCATCTATGGCCAAAATATTGGGTCAAATTACATTCATTAGACCTGTAATTCATTACAGCTAAATCATTTTATGTATTAAATTAATTGTTTAGTCTACACGCCATAGAAATACAATGGAATTTACACAGCACACTACGATTTCCAGAGTGCATTTCACTTCCCAGGGTGCAATGCTCTGCCCAGGCCTGCTGGCTGGCTAATGGCTACTGCTAGCAAGCAAGCCCAGACAAATGTGAAGTAGTCTAAATATATCGCTGTTCATATTACTGAGTTCATATTACTCCTGGGTTGTGTAATCATATTATAATGCTCACATGAATGTCATGATGAGGGCCTCCCGAGTGGCGCAGCGGTCTAAGGCGTCACTAAATACCTGGGTTCGATCCCAGGTTGTGTCACAGCCAGCCGTGACCGGGAGACCCACGAGGCGGTGCACAATTGGCCCAGCGTCGTCTGGGTTAGGGGAGGGTTTGGCCCAGCGTCGTCTGGGTTAGGGGAGGGTTTGGCCCAGCGTCGTCTGGGTTAGGGGAGGGTTTGGCCGGCTGGTATTTCCTTGTCCCATTGCACTCTTGTGGCAGGCCGGGCGCTTGCACGCTGACTCCAGTCACCAGCTAGATGGTGTTTCATCAGACACATTGGTGTGGCTGGCTTCCGGGTTAAGCAAGCAGTGTGTCAAAAAGCAGTGCGTCTTGGGTTGTGTTTTGGAGGACGTATGGCACTCAGCCTTCGCCTCTCCCTAGTCCGTAGACCTTAACTACCAATTTGATATCAAGAAAAATGGGTAAAAATGAATGTTGAGTATACTGTATGTTCATGTCATTGTCACTGAAAAATTATTATAATTTTGTAGAATAATGACAAAGTAATGAAAATCTTGTTTTGGAACTAAACCTCACTTGCCCTGCACTGCTTTGTAACACTTTTTGCTTAGTTGTTTTGCTGAGCTGGCCCTCATCATCTGGACCCAGATTCACAAAACACTTTCCCCCGCAAAAACTTAAGAAGCTTCTTATAAAAAAAATAAGTTCATAAGATAGTTCGTAAGTACAATTTCTCAACAATATTTTAGGATTGAATGATTTTCTTACGAACTTCTCAAATATCTTGTTACAAATCTTCTTAAGATGTTTGTTGCTAGGCAATCGATTTAGCTAGCTATCTAGCTAGCTATGGCAATCATGTTAGCATATTTCTTACTGAGATTACTGTTCTAAAACATGTTCTTGGGGTTAAAATAATCAATACTTTCAGATTAAGTTTGTGAGTAAATGAACATGTTCAGTTGCTTTCATTAGCTTTTTCTCTAACTGCCCTGAGTTTAAAACAAGTGTTTAGCTATCTTTGAATTAAGAACATTTCCAATAACTTTATTTTGAAGAATCTAATTTCTTCTTAACTTTCTACTTAAGGAGAAACATAAGAAGTAGCGCAATACATCTTCCAATAACCTTTTTGAGGAATAGCAACTTTGCTTATCTTTCTTCTTAAGTCGATAGTTAAGCAAAAATGGCAGTTAAGAAGAAATGTATTCTTAAGAAGGTTTTGTGAATCTGGGCCCTGCTCTGTATTTAAAGTATTCCCATAGCTTGCTTCTGCAGCCAGTTTTGTTAACAAGCAACGGGCGTGGAGCAATGAAGTTTTTGTTTGAAAAAGCCATGCTGTCTGCATTTTCTCTCTCTTCTTGCTTGCTTCTCAAAAGTGGCTTGCGCTGTGTCAGCACAGCCTGGCTAGCTACTGCCCCCTTGAGAAGATTCAGATAAACGACTACAGACTCGATCCTCTAAATCCTTATATGACGTGAGATACATTTTGCATTTAAAAAAAATGTTTTTGAATCGAGTTTTGGTATACCATGCAAGTTTTAGTATACCATGCAACACTAGTGTGTGTGTGTGTGTGTGTGTGTGTGTGTGAATATATAATGCTTGAGCACCTGTTCCAATACCTGATTGAACAGGTGCATCTGTGTGAACTGCCGTCCACAGTTTTTTAACTGCCCCCTTGGACTAAATCTTCCCCTACTCTGCAACCCCAGCACTTTCTCAACGACGCCCCCTGCAGTTGGCTAAATGGCAGCCTCCTTCCCAACCCCAGTTTAGGGACTGACTTTGATAAGACTGAACCCTCCACACCATGATTGAGACCATTCAAAACAAAATACCCCCCTTTCAGAGTTCTGTGGGCTAGACACTTCTTCTGCTCTCCTCTTTTCATCTTTTTAAATCAAGACCGAGTGAGAGGCCGAGGGCACCGGGAGAGAGGCAGTAAGAAGAGAAGTGGAGGGTGCAGAATAAGTGTTACCTAGTGTCGCATGCACACACACACACAAACGCTTTGACGGACGGTAATGTTCGTATAAAATGCTTTGATGGACGGTAGTGCTCGTACAAAACGCTTTGATGGACGGTAGTGTTCGTACAAAATGCTTTGATGGACGGTAGAGTTCGTACAAAACGCTTTGATGGACGGTAGAGTTCGTACAAAACGCTTTGATGGACGGTAGAGTTCGTACAAAACGCTTTGATGGACGGTAGAGTTCGTACAAAACGCTTTGATGGACGGTAGTGTTCGTACAAAACGCTTTGATGGACGGTAGTGTTCGTACAAAACGCTTTGATGGACGGTAGTGTTCGTACAAAATGCTTTGATGGACGGTAGAGTTCGTACAAAATGCTTTGATGGACGGTAGAGTTCGTACAAAACGCTTTGATGGACGGTAGAGTTCGTACAAAACGCTTTGATGGACGGTAGTGTTCGTACAAAATGCTTTGATGGACGGTAGAGTTCGTACAAAATGCTTTGATGGACGGTAGTGTTCGTACAAAATGCTTTGATGGACGGTAGAGTTCGTACAAAACACTGATGGACGGTAGAGTTCGTACAAAACACTTTGATGGACGGTAGAGTTCATACAAAACACTTTGATGGACGGTAGAGTTCGTACAAAACACTTTGATGGACGGTAGTGTTCTTACAAAACGCTTTGATGGACGGTAGAGTTCATACAAAACACTTTGATGGACGGTAGAGTTCTTACAAAACGCTTTGATGGACGGTAGAGTTCTTACAAAACACTTTGATGGACGGTAGAGTTCTTACAAAACGCTTTGATGGACGGTAGAGTTCTTACAAAATGCTTTGATGGACGGTAGAGTTCTTACAAAACACTGATGGACGGTAGAGTTCTTACAAAACGCTTTGATGGACGGTAGAGTTCATACAAAACACTGATGGACGGTAGAGTTCTTACAAAATGCTTTGATGGACGGTAGAGTTCATACAAAACGCTTTGATGGACGGTAGAGTTCTTACAAAATGCTTTGATGGACGGTAGAGTTCTTACAAAATGCTTTGATGGATGCTAGAGTTCATACAAAACGCTTTGATGGACGGTAGAGTTCATACAAAACACTTTGATGGATGGTAGAGTTCATACAAAACACTTTGATGGACGGTAGAGTTCATACAAAACACTTTGAGATAGGAGCCTGCACGTACACGCATGCACGAACACACACACACACACACACACACACACACACACACACACACACACACACACACACACACACACACACACACACACACACACACACACACACACACACACACACACACACACACACACACACACACACACACACACACACCTCTGATGGACAGTTTGAAAATGGCCTGTCCATGATTTGTTTGCCTTCGTCCAGACGTGATTTAGAAGTCATGTCAGTATGTTGGTTTTGTTTCTGTTGCCACTCAGGCTGAAAAAGTTTTTCCTAATAGTTTATTGGCAGAGTGAGGTTTTGCTTTCAGGCCAAGCTGCTTCTCATGCCAGCTGTTCAATATATGATGTCCTTCCTGGATGCAAAGTACTTTTCAGTAGAAAAATACAGAAAAAGACTTGGGGTGCATCTCAATAGTCTAAAAATGACCTCTTCTTGACCCCTTGTCCTCATATGCACTAATCTGAAAACAAACACCTCACTCTCTAACACACGTCCCCTCCATCTCCCCATCTTTGTCTCTCTCATTCAGCATATGGAGCACAGAAAAAAAGGAATGATATAGAATGGAATTTGGCGTATCACTGGCCAACTCCAGACTTCCATTCTGATGATTGCTTAGAAAGGGATGGCTATGAGCTGTATGGGATTTAATGTGTGGGAGCTTTACTATACAAATCCTTACTATACAAACCCTATACAAACCCTTATGATACAAACCCTATACAAACCCTTATGATACAAATATCTTTACCAAAGATATTTATATCTAACCCAAGATAGTTCATTCGTGTAATTTACAGAGGGAGCAAATTAATTTGCATATTTCCGTTAGGGAACACCTCCTCTGTGAAGTACGCGTGTGCACAAACTCAATTCAACCTTGCACTCCTTCTTAATAACACAATTTTGGCAAAGCGTGAAGTTTAAAAAAATGAGTGCACTGTGTTCATAACAGATTTGAGTTTTGGGAACAGAAAAATATATTGATGTTTCATAGATGAGGAAAAGTGGCAGAATGTCAGCCGGGTTTCACCTAGTTCTATCCTCTTCCACTACCTGCGACTCTACAGTATTTGCTGGTGAGAAAACGTTCTAAATGGATGCTTCAGCTTTATAGTCCCTGTGATGTGTCTGGGTTTCCTGTTCTGTCTGTGTTCTTACTATGCAAACCCTATACAATCCCTATACAAACCCTTTACAAACCATTTCTTTACTTCCTAAGGCTTTATTTGAGGTCTTTGTTGAGGCGGGAAAATGATGTGTAACTGCACTCTGAGCAAGAGTAATGGATGGTATGTTAGCTGAGCAAAGCAGAGACTGATGCCCCTGGTCCCTCTTCCTCCTCCTCTCTCTCAGGCTCTCCTAGTTGTTTCATCTTCCTCGCCCTGATAACCTTTAACCCTTTACACTTGTGGGAATTGGCCTATATAGCTCAATTGAAATGTTTCTTACAGTAGAAATATAAAAATGCATAACCATGGCAGGAATTGAAAGGGAACAGGTGAATGATTCTGGTACAATTATTAGACCAAAGTTGAGGACACAACAGTTCACCTGACACGAGTGAATCCAAACATTACACTATTGATTTTATGTGCATTTTAGATTTACTGTACTTTTTTGCCATTTGTTGATAACGAAATCTGAAAGTACTCTAGATACATTCAGTAACATGATAAGACCATTCCTAGAAAATGTGGAGTAGGTGCGACATAAGACAACAGATTACCAGGGTTTGAGTGAGAGGTCTAACTGGTGTCTCCGTGGTCTCACACCTGTCCAAAGTGTGCGCTGTTCCTTGGCAATTTCAATGCCCTTTTATCACTCAAAGAAGAGTCTTCAACTAAAAGGTACTTTTTGGAGCTCTCCATGCTGTGCCGTTGAGGAACTAGAGCCAGCACACATGTTGTTGTTTAATTTGGAACACAACCCTGTTCATTATAAATCTCAATCTGGGTCAGGTAGGCATGATTTGAGAGCTTATTCTATTGCCAACATGACTAGCTAGCTAAGTTATAAAATACAGTCTTACAGTGTTAGGCCTACAGAAGGCAGTTCAGAGCATAGAAAGGAGTCATGAGTGCATTCTGGTGCCTGTTCCGCAGCAGATTTTCTTCACAATAAACAAGCAGGCTAATTCTGTTCAGAACAACCCAGGGTATGACGTCATGTCATCTGGTAACTGTACATCTAACAGGCTAATTCTGTTCAGAACAACCCAGGGTATGACGTCATGTCATCTGGTAACTGTACATCTAACATAGTGATCATAAACGTTGACACTGTATGATTTGAAAAAGGGAAGTGCACATTTGGATTCACGGGTGGTGTTTGGCTTGCTTGTATGACATCAAAGCGATATTTATTATAATCCTCAACGTCTCATCTTTCAAAATACATATAGTCTTCTTAATTTACAGCATTTCCCTCACTTAGACAACCCAGAATTTGCAAAAGTTGCCCAATTAGCGGGAGGGATGGGGGCAACTTCTTGCACGCGGTGCTCAATTTCAGAACGCCTGTCAGTCAAAACCCATACAGAGCTGTGAAGCGCAGAGACAGAGCTCTGACGTCATGTATAGCACCTTACTGTACAGCCACTGCGTTACAATTTAGGCGCTTATTAGTGCCAAAATCTGCCATTTTAAACCTGTATAAGGGTACGAGGGTGAAGGGCTAAGATAGACAATGGGGAGGAGGTGAGAAATATGAGGAGAAAGTATGGAAAGGGAGACTAAGATTGGGGCCTAAAGAATGGAGTGAAAGAGAAGGTGTGCTTTTAGGACACCTAGTCTTTCCATGACAGACTGACCAGGTGAATCCAGGTGAAAGCTATGATGCCTTATTGATGTAATCTGTTACATCCACTTCAGTCAGAGGAGATGAAGGGGAGGAAACAGGTTAAATAATGATTTTTTAAAAATCCTTGAGACAATTGAGACATGTATTGTGAATGTGTGCCGTACAGAGGGTGAATGGCCTAAACAAAAATCTTTAAGCGCCTTTGAATGGGATATCATAGTAGGTGCCAGGCGCACTGGTTTGAGTGTGTAAAAAACTGCAACACTGCTGGGTTTTTCACGCTCAACAGTTTCCTGTGTGTATCAAGAATGGTCCACCACCCAAAGGACATCCAGCCAACTTGACACAACTGTTTGAAGCATTGGAGTCAACATGGGCCAGCATCCCTGTGGAACGCATTCGATACCTTGTAGAGTCCATGCCCTGACAAATTGAGGCTGTTCTTAGGGCAAAGGGGGTGGGCAACTCGATATTCGGAAGGTGTTCCTAATGTTCTGTACACTCAGTGTATAATCATTACTTATTTAGACCTGGTAACCAAGTGAGGGGGCTCTCTGGCCAATCAATGTTGTTTTTGGATAGTGTAGTATCCTTAAAGGCTTCTTAGAGTTACGACTCATGAGACTTAAGTACGGTTTAGTATTTAATTGTAACTTAGAATTACATTCTCTAATGCACCTGGCGTCAACTACCTGAAGCTTTCTTAATCATAGTTATATAGGCAGACATAGGAAATAGCTACGGATAGCGGGAAGCAAACCCCCGTCTTGAGTCAATACTGCCATCTATTGGTAAACATAAATATACCAGGTTACTACAGATAGAGAGCCAGGGAGAAGAGGAACAAGCAGACAGTACAGTCTGCATATGTGGAGCCCGATTTTTAGGGTTGGTCACCCTTTGACAGGACTGCATCACATGACAGATGTTTAAAACCTGTTACGGCTAGACAACATCCGGTGAAATTGCAGAGCGATTCAAATTAAATTATTAGAAATATTTAACTTTCATAAAATCACAAGTGCAATGCACCAAAATAAAGCTTAACTTCTTGTTAATCCAGCCGCCATGTCAGATTTCAAAAAGGCTTTACGGCAATAGCAAACCATGCGATTATCTGAGGACAGCGCCTCATCATACAAATGCATGACAAATCATTTTCAAACAGGGAGGTGCGACACGAAAGTCAGAAATAGCGATATAATATATGTCTTACCTTGGAAGATCTTCTTCTGTTGGCACTCCAAAATGTCCCATAAACATCACAAATGGTCCTTTTGTTCGACAAATTCCTTCTTTATATCCCCAAAATGTCCATTTATTTGGCGCGTTTGATTCAGAAATACACCGGTTCCAACTCGCCCAACATGACTACAAATGATCTAATAAGTTACCTGTAAACTTGGTCAAAACATTTCAAACAACCTTCCAAATCCAACTTTAGCTATCCTGAAACGTAAATAATCGATCAAATTTAAGACGGAATATATTGTGTTCAATAGCGGATAAAATCAAAGTGGAGCGAGTTCCAGGTCGCGTGTACCAAACAAAAGAGTCCACTTGGCTTGAAACTCAGTCTGAACATCCCTACTTCTTCATTTCTCAAAGGAAAAACATCAACCAATTTCTAAAGACTTGACAT
This sequence comes from Salvelinus namaycush, assembly GCF_016432855.1. Lineage (NCBI taxonomy): Eukaryota > Metazoa > Chordata > Actinopteri > Salmoniformes > Salmonidae > Salvelinus > Salvelinus namaycush. Next base: position 26,601,675 of record NC_052324.1, read on the forward strand.
CTAGTGGAAGCCATAGGAACTGCAACCAGGTGCCTCATAAATCTAGTTTCCCATAGAAAACCGATAGAAAACACAGGGAACTCAAATTGTTTTTTTCATGGATGGTTTGTCCTCGGGGTTTCGCCTGCCATATCAGTTCTGTTTTACTCACAGACATGATCTGAACAGTTTTAGAACCTTTAGAGTGTTTTCTATCCAAATCTACCAATTATATGCATATCCTAGCTTCTGGGCCTGAGTAGCAGGCAGTTTACTTTGGGCACGCTTTTCATCCGGACCTGAAAATACTGCCCCCTATCCCAAACAGGTTTTAAGATAAATCAGAATCACACTGATTTAACATGACAGATGTTTAAGAGACATCACCATCACACTGATTTAACATGAGAGATGTTTAAGAGACATCACCATCACACTGATTTAACATGAGAGATGTTTAGGAGACACCACCATCAGACTGATTTAACATGAGAGATGTTTAAGAGACATCACCATCACACTGATTTAACATGAGAGATGTTTAGGAGACACCACCATCAGACTGATTTAACATGAGAGATGTTTAAGAGACACCACCATCACACTGATTTAACATGAGAGATGTTTAAGAGACATCACCATCACACTGATTTAACATGAGAGATGTTTAAGAGACATCACCATCACACTGATTTAACATGAGAGATGTTTAAGAGACATCACCATCACACTGATTTAACATGAGAGATGTGCATGTGCACTAGTGTGTGTGTTTGTGTGTGTATGTGTGTGTGTGTTTGTGTGTGTGTGTCTTTGTGTGGAATAGTAACAACCAGTGTTCCTGCTTATAGTTTTCCTTTTACAGACTTGGGGTTGTTTCTTTTACATGTGTGAATTGGAAATGTGTTTTTTGCATATCCCACCTCCCTCTGAGACACCCTCAGGGAGTCAGGGTCACCCTTGTCCAGCACTTGCTCAAGGGCACAGTGACAGATTTTTAGCCTTGTCGGCTCCGGGATTTGAACCAGCAACCTTTTGGTTACTGGCCTAACGCTCGAGACTACATACTGCACAAGACTAGTAGGGAGTAGGTTTCATTTTCCATTGAAAAATGTTTTGCTACGGTGTGCCCTACTGAACACAACCAGGTCTTCATCAGAAAGTAACAGTAACCCAACTGGTAACAGTGTGTTGGCTCTCCTGCTGGACAAATGACTCCCATTTAGCATTTAGATGGACCATGTAGCCGTGATGTGTCACTAAGGCTGTTTACCATGCTCAGTCCAAATCTCATCTCATCTGGGACAGTGTAAATTATGTGCATTATTTTATCTTTCATTATGTACGTGAAGATTATTATCTCTACTTGCACATTCATATATATATATATATTCTGCACATCTACCATTCCAGTGTTTAATTGCTATATTGTAATTACTTCGCCACCATGGTCTATTTATTTGTCAGAATGGTGGGTGTGTAACGGTTGTCGTTGGTGGAAGGAGAAGAGGACCAAAGTGCAGCGTGGTACGTATTCATAATAATTTAATAAAGAATGAATACTGAACAAAAACAACAAACCGACAAACGAACAGTTCTGTAAGGTGCAAACAAAAACACTAAACAGAAAATAACTACCCACAACCCATAGTGGGAAAACAGGCTACCTAAGTATGATTCTCAATCAGAGACAACGATCGACACCTGCCTCTGATTGAGAACCATACTAGGCCAAACACATAGAAATATAACGACTAGAACAAAACATAGAAAAACAACATAGAATGCCCACCCCAACTCACGCCCTGACCAAACTAAAATAAAGACATAAAAAAGGAACTAAGGTCAGAACGTGACAGGGTGTAGCTGGTGTAAGCAGTCAGGCGCAGGAGAGCAGAGAATGGGAGCAATGTAACTTTACTCAGAATAATGAATGGTGCAAGGTAAAACAATACACTTGCCCAAACACAAACACACGAACATTAACTTTTACGCACGGGCAAGAAACAGCACCCGTCGAAATAACCAGTATACAAAATATTACCGAACATGACATAAAACAATCCCACACAACACCATGGGGGAAACAGAGGGTTAAATACATGGACAATAATTAGGGGAATGAAGCACAGGTGTGTAGAAACAAAGACAAAACAAATGGAAAATGAAAAGTGGATCAGCGATGGCTAGTAGACCGGCGACGCCGAGTGCCGAGCGCCGCCCAAACATGGTAAGGAACCGACTTCGGCTAAAGTCGTGACATTATTGCCTTACCTTCCTTATCCTATCTCATTTGCACACACTGTATATAGACTTCTTCAACTGTATTATTGACTGTATGTTTGTTTTACTCCATGTGTAACTCTGTGTTGTTGTTTGTGTCGAACTGCTTTGCTTTGTCTTGACCAGGTCGCAGTTGTAAATTAGAACTTGTTCTCAACTAGCCTACCTGGTTAAATAAAGGTGAAATAAAAAAAGTATAATTATAATTATCACGGGGTGCATCACAATACTCTCTGAGATTATGCATCTTTTCAAATGAAATGAACTCAGTTGCTAAGCTGTGATGTGTGTGTGTCTTTGTGAATATGTGTTTGTTGTATGTGTGTGTGCTGTCTTTTGCAGAACAATATACCAGAACGTCATGTTTTCCCTCCTCATAATGCTCTCATAAACATCAAAGCAGCCTGTTGTTTTATATGGAAAACATCCCGGGCTTTATTGAATCAACAAGGAAATTGTCATTTTGTGGTGTTAGCAATGTCAGCACCATGTTATCTGAGAAGAGGGCAGTTAACCAGGGGTGAAACATCTTTCTGCCTGTTTAAACCCCAAAACGCACTCAGTCACTCACTCTCACATTGCACTGATAAGAACCCACTGTATTACTGCTCTAGCTTAGGTTTTACTGTATACTGTGGCAAGAAAAAGTATGTGAACCCTTTGGAAATACCTGGATTTCTGCATAAATTGGTCAAAGTATGTATTCTGATCTTCATCTAGGTCACAACAATAGACAAACAGTCTGCTTAAACTAATAACACACAAACAATTATATGTTTTCATGTCTTTGTTGAACACACCGTGTAAACATTCCCAGTGTAGGGTGGAAAAAGTATGTGAACCCTTGGATTTAATAACTGGTTGACTCTTCTTTGGCAGCAACCAAAGGCAGCAACCAAAGGCAGCAACCAAACCTCAACCAAATGTGTTCTGTAGTTGCGGATCAGTCTTGCACAATGGTCAGGAGGAATTTTGGACCATTCCTCATTACAAAACTGTTTCACAGTTCCACAATATTCATAGGATGTCTGGTGTGAACCGTTCTCTTGAGGTCATGTCACAGCATCTCAATCGGGTTGAGGTCAGGACTGACTGGGCCACTCCAGAAGACGTATTTTCTTCTGTTCAAGCCATTCTGTTGTTGATTTACTTCTGTCTTTTGGTTGTTGTCCTGTTGTGTCACCTAACTTCTGTGGAGCTTCAATTGGCAGACATTATCCTGCAAATGTCTTGATAATCTTGGAAAACATTTTTCCGTTGATGATAGCAAGCTGTCCAGGCCCTGAGGCAGCAAAGCAGCTCCAAACCATGATGCTCCCTCCACCATACTTTACAGTTGGGATGAGGTTTTGATGTTGGTGTGCTGTGCCTTTTTTTCTCCACACATAGTGTTGTATGTTCCTTCCAAACACCACAACTTTAGTTTCATCTGTCCACAGAATATTTTGCCAGTAGCGCTGTGAAACATCCAGGTGGACTTTTGCAAACTTCAGACGTGCAGCAATGTTTTTTTTGGACAGCATTGGCTCCTTCCATGGTGTCCTCCCATGAACACCACTCCTGTTTAGGGGTTCACATACCTTTTCTAACCTACACTGTGAATGTTTAATTGATGTATTCAATATCGACAATAAAAATACAATAATTTGTGTATTGTTAGTTTAAGCACCCTGTGTTTGTCTATTGCTGTGACTTAGATGAAGATCAGATTTGATGTCAAATATATGCAGAAATCCAGGTAATTCCAAAGAGTTCACATACTTTTTCTTGCCACTGTAGTTAGTTGGTCTTGCACCTAGAGAGTGATGAAATGGGTCTGTTTGTCTGCAGTCCAGTGCCTCTTCCTCCAGGCTTCTCTTTCTTCTGTCTCAGTGAAGTTCACTCAGGGAGAGACGAATCCCACTGGGACCAGGAGGAAGAGGGGCGCTCAGGGGAGACCCCGGTTGTGCTGGTGGAGGCTCTGGTAGAACTCCCTGTCTCTCCTAGCGGTCCATTGTCTGTACAACACGGTCCATGGCGGTGCCAAGATGGGGGAGCATTGCTGCGTGCTCCTGGATGCGCTCCTCCACCCCTATACCCGGTATACCTTCTCCTGCTGACTCCACAGTTTGGGTCCGTAATTCTGTAATGAGGTGCATACTGGCGGCAGAGAAGTCAGGCTCAGGAGAGCGAAAACTGATTTACAACGGTGTCGTTTAATAAACATAAACCACCGTCAACAGAACAATACATGAAATGGGTCAAACAAAACCCGGTAATCACCAGCATACCGTGCATAAGCACTACAAGAAACAATTACGGACAAGGACATGGGGGGGAACAGAGGGTTAAATACACAACATGTAATTGATGGAATTGGAACCAGGTGTGATGGAAGACAAGACAAAACCAATGGAAAATGAAAAGTGGATTGGCGATGGCTAGAAGGTTGGTGACGTCGACTGCCGAACGCCGCCCGAACAAGGAGAGGGACCAACTTCAGCAAAAGTCGTGACAGTTGTTTTCACTGAGGAAATGTAGGAGTCTGCTGTTGATGATAATGCGGAGGATCTCTCTCTGTCTCTCTGCTTCATTCTTTGAAGTGTTTGATATACTTTATATACACTCCCATCTTTCAAATAACAGATACACTCTGCATAGCAGAGCAAAATGCTCTCCTTTTCATCAATGTCGCTCTCTGAACATCCTTCGGTAATATATGTAATGAATCCATATTGATATAGGGAAAGGGAGCGGGACAATGTTCTTCATGCGTATTGATCATCAATCCATAACATGCTGTTGGCATTTGAAAGATACAAAACAATTAACTCTGTGAATGACGGAGACGGACTAATCTATCATAGCTCTACACCCAGATCCAGCCGTCTGTCCCACTCCTTCAACCTCACCCCCTTTCTTTTTATTAATGTTGTTCCGTCTCTCTGTCTCTCTGAGCGATTCAAGTCAACTTCATAAGGAGTGTTGACACTGTGTACAGTACAGAGAGAGGAACAGACCAGGGCATCAGCCTCTGGCCTTCAGGACCGCTACAGTACAGAGAGAGGAACAGACCAGGGCATCAGCCTCTGGCCTTCAGGACCGCTACAGTACAGAGAGAGGAACAGACCAGGGCATCAGCCTCTGGCCTTCAGGACCGCTACAGTACAGAGAGAGGAACAGACCAGGGCATCAGCCTCTGGCCTTCAGGACCACTACAGTACAGAGAGAGGAACAGACCAGGGCATCAGCCTCTGGCCTTCAGGACCGCTACAGTACAGAGAGAGGAACAGACCAGGGCATCAGCCTCTGGCCTTCAGGACCGCTACAGTACAGAGAGAGGAACAGACCAGGGCATCAGCCTCTGGCCTTCAGGACCGCTACAGTACAGAGAGAGGAACAGACCAGGGCATCAGCCTCTGGCCTTCAGGACCGCTACAGTACAGAGAGAGGAACAGACCAGGGCATCAGCCTCTGGCCTTCAGGACCGCTACAGTACAGAGAGAGGAACAGACCAGGGCATCAGCCTCTGGCCTTCAGGACCGCTACAGTACAGAGAGAGGAACAGACCAGGGCATCAGCCTCTGGCCTTCAGGACCGGTACAGTACAGAGAGAGGAACAGACCAGGGCATCAGCCTCTGGCCTTCAGGACCGCTACAGTACAGAGAGAGGAACAGACCAGGGCATCAGCCTCTGGCCTTCAGGACCGCTACAGTACAGAGAGAGGAACAGACCAGGGCATCAGCCTCTGGCCTTCAGGACCGGTACAGTACAGAGAGAGGAACAGACCAGGGCATCAGCCTCTGGCCTTCAGGACCGCTACAGTACAGAGAGAGGGACAGACCAGGGCATCAGCCTCTGGCCTTCAGGACCGCTACAGTACAGAGAGAGGGACAGACCAGGGCATCAGCCTCTGGCCTTCAGGACCGCTACAGTACAGAGAGAGGGACAGACCAGGGCATCAGCCTCTGGCCTTCAGGACCGCTACAGTACAGAGAGAGGGACAGACCAGGGCATCAGCCTCTGGCCTTCAGGACCGCTACAGTACAGAGAGAGGAACAGACCAGGGCATCAGCCTCTGGCCTTCAGGACCGCTACAGTACAGAGAGAGGAACAGACCAGGGCATCAGCCTCTGGCCTTCAGGACCGCTACAGTACAGAGAGAGGAACAGACCAGGGCATCAGCCTCTGGCCTTCAGGACCGCTACAGTACAGAGAGAGGAACAGACCAGGGCATCAGCCTCTGGCCTTCAGGACCGCTACAGTACAGAGAGAGGAACAGACCAGGGCATCAGCCTCTGGCCTTCAGGACCGCTACAGTACAGAGAGAGGAACAGACCAGGGCATCAGCCTCTGGCCTTCAGGACCGCTACAGTACAGAGAGAGGAACAGACCAGGGCATCAGCCTCTGGCCTTCAGGACCGCTACAGTACAGAGAGAGGAACAGACCAGGGCATCAGCCTCTGGCCTTCAGGACCGCTACAGTACAGAGAGAGGAACAGACCAGGGCATCAGCCTCTGGCCTTCAGGACCGCTACAGTACAGAGAGAGGAACAGACCAGGGCATCAGCCTCTGGCCTTCAGGACCGCTACAGTACAGAGAGAGGAACAGACCAGGGCATCAGCCTCTGGCCTTCAGGACCGCTACAGTACAGAGAGAGGAACAGACCAGGGCATCAGCCTCTGGCCTTCAGGACCGCTACAGTACAGAGAGAGGAACAGACCAGGGCATCAGCCTCTGGCCTTCAGGACCGCTACAGTACAGAGAGAGGAACAGACCAGGGCATCAGCCTCTGGCCTTCAGGACCGCTACAGTACAGAGAGAGGAACAGACCAGGGCATCAGCCTCTGGCCTTCAGGACCGCTACAGTACAGAGAGAGGAACAGACCAGGGCATCAGCCTCTGGCCTTCAGGACCGCTACAGTACAGAGAGAGGAACAGACCAGGGCATCAGCCTCTGGCCTTCAGGACCGCTACAGTACAGAGAGAGGAACAGACCAGGGCATCAGCCTCTGGCCTTCAGGACCGCTACAGTACAGAGAGAGGAACAGACCAGGGCATCAGCCTCTGGCCTTCAGGACCGCTACAGTACAGAGAGAGGAACAGACCAGGGCATCAGCCTCTGGCCTTCAGGACCGCTACAGTACAGAGAGAGGAACAGACCAGGGCATCAGCCTCTGGCCTTCAGGACCGCTACAGTACAGAGAGAGGAACAGACCAGGGCATCAGCCTCTGGCCTTCAGGACCGCTACAGTACAGAGAGAGGAACAGACCAGGGCATCAGCCTCTGGCCTTCAGGACCGCTACAGTACAGAGAGAGGAACAGACCAGGGCATCAGCCTCTGGCCTTCAGGACCGCTACAGTACAGAGAGAGGAACAGACCAGGGCATCAGCCTCTGGCCTTCAGGACCGCTACAGTACAGAGAGAGGAACAGACCAGGGCATCAGCCTCTGGCCTTCAGGACCGCTACAGTACAGAGAGAGGAACAGACCAGGGCATCAGCCTCTGGCCTTCAGGACCGCTACAGTACAGAGAGAGGGACAGACCAGGGCATCAGCCTCTGGCCTTCAGGACCGCTACAGTACAGAGAGAGGGACAGACCAGGGCATCAGCCTCTGGCCTTCAGGACCGCTACAGTACAGAGAGAGGGACAGACCAGGGCATCAGCCTCTGGCCTTCAGGACCGCTACAGTACAGAGAGAGGGACAGACCAGGGCATCAGCCTCTGGCCTTCAGGACCGCTACAGTACAGAGAGAGGGACAGACCAGGGCATCAGCCTCTGGCCTTCAGGACCGCTACAGTACAGAGAGAGGAACAGACCAGGGCATCAGCCTCTGGCCTTCAGGACCGCTACAGTACAGAGAGAGGAACAGACCAGGGCATCAGCCTCTGGCCTTCAGGACCGCTACAGTACAGAGAGAGGAACAGACCAGGGCATCAGCCTCTGGCCTTCAGGACCGCTACAGTACAGAGAGAGGAACAGACCAGGGCATCAGCCTCTGGCCTTCAGGACCGCTACAGTACAGAGAGAGGAACAGACCAGGGCATCAGCCTCTGGCCTTCAGGACCGCTACAGTACAGAGAGAGGAACAGACCAGGGCATCAGCCTCTGGCCTTCAGGACCGCTACAGTACAGAGAGAGGAACAGACCAGGGCATCAGCCTCTGGCCTTCAGGACCGCTACAGTACAGAGAGAGGAACAGACCAGGGCATCAGCCTCTGGCCTTCAGGACCGCTACAGTACAGAGAGAGGAACAGACCAGGGCATCAGCCTCTGGCCTTCAGGACCGCTACAGTACAGAGAGAGGAACAGACCAGGGCATCAGCCTCTGGCCTTCAGGACCGCTACAGTACAGAGAGAGGAACAGACCAGGGCATCAGCCTCTGGCCTTCAGGACCGGTACAGTACAGAGAGAGGAACAGACCAGGGCATCAGCCTCTGGCCTTCAGGACCGCTACAGTACAGAGAGAGGAACAGACCAGGGCATCAGCCTCTGGCCTTCAGGACCGCTACAGTACAGAGAGAGGAACAGACCAGGGCATCAGCCTCTGGCCTTCAGGACCGCTACAGTACAGAGAGAGGAACAGACCAGGGCATCAGCCTCTGGCCTTCAGGACCGCTACAGTACAGAGAGAGGAACAGACCAGGGCATCAGCCTCTGGCCTTCAGGACCGCTACAGTACAGAGAGAGGAACAGACCAGGGCATCAGCCTCTGGCCTTCAGGACCGGTACAGTACAGAGAGAGGAACAGACCAGGGCATCAGCCTCTGGCCTTCAGGACCGGTACAGTACAGAGAGAGGAACAGACCAGGGCATCAGCCTCTGGCCTTCAGGACCGGTACAGTACAGAGAGAGGAACAGACCAGGGCATCAGCCTCTGGCCTTCAGGACCGGTACAGTACAGAGAGAGGAACAGACCAGGGCATCAGCCTTTGGCCTTCAGGACCGGTACAGTACAGAGAGAGGAACAGACCAGGGCATCAGCCTCTGGCCTTCAGGACCGCTACAGTACAGAGAGAGGAACAGACCAGGGCATCAGCCTCTGGGCTTCAGGACCGCTACAGTACAGAGAGAGGAACAGACCAGGGCATCAGCCTCTGGCCTTCAGGACCGCTACAGTACAGAGAGAGGAACAGACCAGGGCATCAGCCTCTGGCCTTCAGGACCGCTACAGTACAGAGAGAGGAACAGACCAGGGCATCAGCCTCTGGCCTTCAGGACCGCTACAGTACAGAGAGAGGAACAGACCAGGGCATCAGCCTCTGGCCTTCAGGACCGCTACAGTACAGAGAGAGGAACAGACCAGGGCATCAGCCTCTGGCCTTCAGGACCGCTACAGTACAGAGAGAGGAACAGACCAGGGCATCAGCCTCTGGCCTTCAGGACCGCTACAGTACAGAGAGAGGAACAGACCAGGGCATCAGCCTCTGGCCTTCAGGACCGCTACAGTACAGAGAGAGGAACAGACCAGGGCATCAGCCTCTGGCCTTCAGGACCGCTACAGTACAGAGAGAGGAACAGACCAGGGCATCAGCCTCTGGCCTTCAGGACCGCTACAGTACAGAGAGAGGAACAGACCAGGGCATCAGCCTCTGGCCTTCAGGACCGCTACAGTACAGAGAGAGGAACAGACCAGGGCATCAGCCTCTGGCCTTCAGGACCGCTACAGTACAGAGAGAGGAACAGACCAGGGCATCAGCCTCTGGCCTTCAGGACCGCTACAGTACAGAGAGAGGAACAGACCAGGGCATCAGCCTCTGGCCTTCAGGACCGCTACAGTACAGAGAGAGGAACAGACCAGGGCATCAGCCTCTGGCCTTCAGGACCGCTACAGTACAGAGAGAGGAACAGACCAGGGCATCAGCCTCTGGCCTTCAGGACCGCTACAGTACAGAGAGAGGAACAGACCAGGGCATCAGCCTCTGGCCTTCAGGACCGCTACAGTACAGAGAGAGGAACAGACCAGGGCATCAGCCTCTGGCCTTCAGGACCGCTACAGTACAGAGAGAGGACAGACCAGGGCATCAGCCTCTGGCCTTCAGGACCGCTACAGTACAGAGAGAGGGACAGACCAGGGCATCAGCCTCTGGCCTTCAGGACCGCTACAGTACAGAGAGAGGGACAGACCAGGGCATCAGCCTCTGGCCTTCAGGACCGCTACAGTACAGAGAGAGGGAACAGACCAGGGCATCAGCCTCTGGCCTTCAGGACCGCTACAGTACAGAGAGAGGAACAGACCAGGGCATCAGCCTCTGGCCTTCAGGACCGCTACAGTACAGAGAGAGGAACAGACCAGGGCATCAGCCTCTGGCCTTCAGGACCGCTACAGTACAGAGAGAGGAACAGACCAGGGCATCAGCCTCTGGCCTTCAGGACCGCTACAGTACAGAGAGAGGAACAGACCAGGGCATCAGCCTCTGGCCTTCAGGACCGCTACAGTACAGAGAGAGGAACAGACCAGGGCATCAGCCTCTGGCCTTCAGGACCGCTACAGTACAGAGAGAGGAACAGACCAGGGCATCAGCCTCTGGCCTTCAGGACCGCTACAGTACAGAGAGAGGAACAGACCAGGGCATCAGCCCTCTGGCCTTCAGGACCGCTACAGTACAGAGAGAGGAACAGACCAGGCATCAGCCTCTGGCCTTCAGGACCGCTACAGTACAGAGAGAGGAACAGACCAGGGCATCAGCCTCTGGCCTTCAGGACCGCTACAGTACAGAGAGAGGAACAGACCAGGGCATCAGCTCTGGCCTTCAGGACCGCTACAGTACAGAGAGAGGAACAGACCAGGGCATCAGCCTCTGGCCTTCAGGACCGCTACAGTACAGAGAGAGGAACAGACCAGGGCATCAGCCTCTGGCCTTCAGGACCGCTACAGTACAGAGAGAGGAACAGACCAGGGCATCAGCCTCTGGCCTTCAGGACCGCTACAGTACAGAGAGAGGAACAGACCAGGGCATCAGCCTCTGGCCTCAGGACCGCTACAGTACAGAGAGAGGAACAGACCAGGGCATCAGCCTCTGGCCTTCAGGACCGGCTACAGTACAGAGAGAGGAACAGACCAGGGCATCAGCCTCTGGCCTTCAGGACCGCTACAGTACAGAGAGAGGAACAGACCAGGGCATCAGCCTCTGGCCTTCAGGACCGCTACAGTACAGAGAGAGGAACAGACCAGGGCATCAGCCTCTGGCCTTCAGGACCGCTACAGTACAGAGAGAGGAACAGACCAGGGCATCAGCCTCTGGCCTTCAGGACCGCTACAGTACAGAGAGAGGAACAGACCAGGGCATCAGCCTCTGGGCCTTCAGGACCGCTACAGTACAGAGAGAGGAACAGACCAGGGCATCAGCCTCTGGCCTTCAGGACCGCTACAGTACAGAGAGAGGAACAGACCAGGGCATCAGCCTCTGGCCTTCAGGACCGCTACAGTACAGAGAGAGGAACAGACCAGGGCATCAGCCTCTGGCCTTCAGGACCGCTACAGTACAGAGAGAGGAACAGACCAGGGCATCAGCCTCTGGCCTTCAGGACCGCTACAGTACAGAGAGAGGACAGACCAGGGCATCAGCCTCTGGCCTTCAGGACCGCTACAGTACAGAGAGAGGAACAGACCAGGGCATCAGCCTCTGGCCTTCAGGACCGCTACAGTACAGAGAGAGGGAACAGACCAGGGCATCAGCCTCTGGCCTTCAGGACCGCTACAGTACAGAGAGAGGAACAGACCAGGGCATCAGCCTCTGGCCTTCAGGACCGCTACAGTACAGAGAGAGG